>NC_134464.1:108811202-108938660 GCF_047948215.1 Lycorma delicatula | reverse complement strand
AATGGATATTTCCGTTGAAATCTGAAAATCGAAATTTTTCGCAATCACAGTACTTGCTTTACTTCGTACAAGGAAGTAAAAAATAAAAGTAATTTGATCTGTGTTTTTTTTAATTGAAATAATTTAAAAATACGTCATTTTTTCATTTTTGTCACATAGTTTCTTTTTAAAGTAAGAAAGAATAATTTAAAAATAAATGTCAACGTAAATGGTGTCTTTTATTTGTATCGGAAATATTATTTTGATTTTAAATCAGTAATCTATCAACAAAAAAAATCTCTTGCAGAAGTTGAAATAGGATGATTTCACGAAGAATGCAAAAAACTTTCAGAACATGATCTACTGTTGAAAATGAACAGGAAAATGCATTGAAACATAAGTTTGGAAATGCTTCATTAGCTAGTATCGTGTTACGAAAGATTTCGCTCTGATTTCTGTGCTTTCGGTAAAAGAATACCAGACTTCTTGGGACAAAATTAAGGCCTAAATTTAATGTTTTTATATATAATCCGACCTTAAAAATTTCAAAAAAATACGTCCCAGAACTGTAATTTTTATTAGTTTTTGAAAAATCTTGGGAAAATAACAAAATATTGAGCTCGAAATACATTTTATTTGGTGTAAAATCCCTTTGTTAAATGGATAATATAAAAGTATAAAGTTTTTAAACAAAACTTGTACAGAATTTGATTCTGAGTAAAATGGCAGGAATAAAGTCCAGAGAAACTAAATACAAAGTTAATAATTTTGAAGTTTATTAAAGACAATACAAATCAAAATGTGTAAAATTTTAACCAGGTATTAAACGAAAAAAATGTTCAATAACTACCGGGTTGTTCTAGTGGTAAACTCGTCGTCGTAAATCAGCTGATTTCGAAGTCGAAGTTCTCAGGTTCAAAGCCAAATAAAGGTAGTTACTTTTATTAGATCGTGGAAACCGGTGTTCTTTGGTGGGTTTTTTCCCAAGACTACTGAGGATGGTCCAGCAGTTATACAATACGCATCGTCAATGGTTGCCTGGCCTCTAATCTTCCGGGATCCCACTTTGGTTTATTACAGAATCAATCTGTGTAATTACACAATAAGTAGAGATGAAATCCGTATGTTTTTCTTTCTATAGCGAAATCCGTAATAATCGAACTGAATAATTTGTTTAGATTTGCTGAGCATATAGTAACTCTAGCTGAGAGTAAAAAAAGATTTAGAAGAAAAAATGAACGGCATGGATGAAGTCCTACGCAAGAACTACCAACTGAAAATAAACAAGAAAAAACGAAAGTAATGAAATGTAGTAGAAACAATGTTGATGCACCACTGAATATAAAAATAGGAAGAGAAAAGATTAGGGAGGTAGAAGAATTTCGTTATTTGGGAAGTAGAATTACTAAAGATGGACGAAGCAGAAACGATATAAAATGCCGAAACGAGCCTTTAGTCAGATATATAATTTGCTTACATTAAAAATTAATTTAAACGTCAGGAAAACATTTTTGAAAGTATATGTGGAGCGTAGCTTTTTACGGAAGTGAAACTTGGACGATCGGAGTACCTGAGAAGAAAAGATTAAAAACTTTTAAAATGCTGTATTATAGGAGAATGTTAAAAATCAGATGCTTGGATAAAGTGACAAATGAAGAGGTGTTGCGACAAATTGATGAAGAAAGAAGCATTTGAAAAAATATAGTTAAAAGAAGAGACAGACTTATACACCACATATTAAGGTATCCTGGAATAGTCGCTTTGATACCGGAGGGACAGGTAGAAGGGAAAAACTGTACAGGCAGGCAACGTTTGAAATATGTAAAACAAATTGTTAGGGATGTAGGGTGTAAGGGGTATACCGAAACGAAAGGACTGGCACTAGATAGGGAATCTTGGAGAGCTGCATCAAACCAGTCAAATGATTGAAGACAAAAAAAAAATTGTATAATAAAAGAATATTATGCGGGATTAAAACTCCTTTATTTATTATATCGGATAACGCTTCTAAAACATTGCATACAAAAAAACATTGCGTAGAATTTCTACGTACTAATGAAATAGCAAATTTAAGGAATTGAAACGTTTAAATAATTAGATAATAGTGAGAGAATAATAACGATTGAGGAAATTCAAAATATTTTTACGCAACTTAAGTTTTTAAAAATATTTTCAAAATCTTAAGTAAAATTTGTCAAATATTCTGTCCTTTTTTTCGCCCATTCTCTCCTGAGGATGGTTGAATGACCGAAAGGACTAGCTAGAGACGTAATATAAATTGTTCGTAAGGTTGATTTTTATTTTAATTTTATAAGATATTTTACTTTCTCAGCGAATATAGCTGGGATAGCTTTGTCGTAGGCCAGTTGAAAAATCACTTATTGCTATGCGCCCGGCTAATTGGAATTTTAATGGCTAATCTGAAATTATAAATGAAATCAAATTAAACCAAACCTAACCTACGCTCGCTAGTTAAATTAGCGAGCGTAGGTTAAGTTTGGTTAGATTATATTTATAATTTTTATTTATCATTATAAGCAATAATGCAAATATATTATATTTCATTTTCCAGTTAGCTGGGCGCATTGTAATATGCCTGATTTTTCAATTCTCCTACGAAGGCTATATTAAAGGGGAACCTATATTGATAATATCGAAAAGGGTATAAAGTTTTTTATAAGAATTTACTATTAGAGTCCAACTAGTTCATTTAAATCAAATAAACATGTATGTATGTATGTATGTGCGTACGTATAAAAGTATATGCGTCGCACTGCTTTTGGCCTTATATCTCAGGATTGACATAATCTATGTTCTCCAAATTTCGCTCAAATATATATATATATATATATATATATATACATATGGGGCACTGATTATATTAAATATTTTCAGAAATTTCTTCAGGGAGTCGGGTGTTATAGCGAAAAAACAATTTCGATTTTCTTCAGGGGCATTTTAGACAAAACTTTATTAAGGAAAACTTCCAACCTGCAATGCAAAAATATATATATTTAAAATTTGAAAAGGTTTTTTAAAAAAAAAAATCAACACCCACCTCTTAAAATTAAAATATATGTTTTGTGTTCTTTTAAAACTTTATTAAAAGTTTATGAAAAGTTTAAAAATAAATATTTTTAAACTTTGATCGGCTCCCAAACCCCCAATATTTCCCCCGAAATTATTATTTTTTTGGATCGCTTGCACTACTACTTACTATACCTAGGAAGAAATAAAAAAAAAATCGGTTAAAAATTATGCGATAAATAAAAAGATTTTTATTAAATATTTCAATTTTTGAGGAAGGAGTGAATTTTGGGACATATATTTTTTTTAAATAGTAAGATAAGCAAGCATCTACGAATGATCTTAACATACTGTGGTTATGTCCGCAAAATTTTGAGAAAATTGACCCCTAAAAATTGTCTACACCACCCTCTGGAGATATTGACCCCAAAACTTTACCGATAAATTTTCCCATATACACGAGTATATGTGCCAAATTTCATCATACTCGGTTTTTCCAGTCAAAAATTATTAAGCTTCAAACAGGCCAACATAGTTTTTTTTTTGAGTTCATCATTTTTTATATCGCTCTCCTCGAGCCGGACCGGCAACTAAGCATTTACATAGCTCCAGGGGGTGCCGTCGCCTTAAACTACCTAGTCGAGAACTAATGTTCTCCCCAAAGAGTCGGGACTCGGTGTTTTGATTGCACGCCATGCCTCTAATGATGCTCCAAAGGGATTCCCCCACCGGGACGCCGGTCTTTACGCCTCGCCTCTATTGAGAAACCCCAAAGGGATCCCACACAGGGACTACGGTGTTTACCCCCCCATTCTGAAGACACAAGGGAGTTCCCGACCAATCATCGAGAGTGGGACACCTAAGCAGCCTACCTCTCCTGGACGGGGCTGTCCCAACCCTAGGCCCTCCAAAAAAAAGGTGACAAAACTCATTTTTTGCAGCTGGCTCTACAGATACGGCCCTCATATCCACGGAAATTGTATAATGAACATTTATTTTCCGTTGGACAGTTTTTACGGAGATGTCCTTCAAACCTACAATTAAAACAATCCTCCCTTTCGTCTGGAACGCTACAGGATCCTGCCCGGTGCCCTATGCCCCAGCACCGATAGCATCGTTCCTCGGCAGACCTCCTCGAGACCCGGTTAGACACCCAAGCAACACGAATTCGGCCAACCTTTAGCAGTTCCTCAGCCAGCAGAGGGGGACCACCACCGTCGCCACCTTGGTTTTGGTTTTCCCATACGATGGCCGCAGGGAAAGAACATCGATTGAAATCGAATCCCCAGCAGTTTTCCTTATTACACGTACAAATTCCTTCTCCGAAGTGAGGGCATCGACGTCCCTACGCGCCTACCAGGGCATAGACACGCCGAACGCCCCTACCAGCTGACTGAACAACCTTCTACCTTTTCCAGTATTATTGTCTCAACGAGACGGCTACGTCATCTGTATCCTGCACACTTATGTAGAGGTCCTCTCCCTGACCCCTACGTGCCGGCAGAACGTTGGTATCTCCCAGTGTCACGGTATCCCTCGCTGTCCATAGAAGGTCCGCGTACGACCGTTCCGCCACCTTCAGCACGACAGTTGCGGTTGGGGTCCCCACCGGCTTCCTCAAGGGGACCCGACTCCCCGTAGCTCCCAACGAAGTCAGGTCTATATACACTCAACCCACCGGGTTCGTCTCGTGGTGATCGCGTCTTCCCAAATCAACTGATTTGGAAGTCGAGAGTTCCAGCGTTCAAGTCCTAGTAAAGCCAGCTATTTTTACACGGACTTGAATACTAGATCGTGGATACCGGTGTTCTTTGGTGGTTGATTTTCAATTAACCACACATCTCAGGTATGGTCGAACTGAGAATGTACAAGACTACACTTCATTCACACTCACATACATATCATCCTCATTCATCCTTTTTTTTTTTCCTTCAGCTCCCCTGGGCCAACCGACTTGTTGGTATTACGCCACCCAGGGGAGTGTTTTTATACTCAAATAGGCCTTCCCGCCTAACAGCTATATACTGGCATGGCAGGTCGGCCTACCGGAAGCTCTTTTTGAGAGTAATCTTTTATTTTATATGCCCCTTTCAGACACCACGCCATACCTGGAGTGTCGTGACTTGGTGTCGAAGTCTTTTCTCTATATCTTGTGTTTTATTATTCTATTATTCCCTAACTATATCCCCAGGAGTCTCCAGCGGCTCATTGGAACCGACACACCTCGGCATGCCGGCCCTTCCCGCTGAGGGTGTCCTCCCTTCCTTAACCTAAATGAAAAACCCAGTCTCCTTTCGTCGATGTTATTCTGCGATAAGATCTGTCTGGTGTAACACGCATTCATCCTCTGAAGTATTATCTAAACGGTAGTTACCGGGAGCTAAACAGGAAAAAGAAAGGTATACACACTATATACACCTATACGCTATATACACTCGAAGCTGAGTTAAATTCCTCCGAGCCATGTACTCCGCCACCTTATGAAGGTCGATCTCTACCCTCCCTTGGGGCCCACAAAAACAAACATTAGGGTTCCCGGCTAGAACCAGCCGGGCTGACTCAACTATACGGGTAACTGACCACTCCTCACGTTCAGAGGAGTCTACTGTAACCACAAATTCATTCCGCCTACGCTCACCGCCCCGCCGGCTAGGTACATGACATGGGTGCTGCCGACTACCATTTGGCCCACCCGCAGTGAGCCCGACCGAAGCACAGGCCCCGCCTAGGGCATCTCCTCCAATAACCTTTAGTTTGTCCAGTAATCTGCACCCCGTGCTAGATCTACGACCCATGCCAATCCGTCAATTTAGGGCATCATATTTAGGTACGTAAGAACATAACCCCTACTTTGTTTTTTTATTTTACGGTCCCTGAGCCATAAAAACCGATAACTCATATCTTGATTGATAACCGTATTTTCCTTCTTGCAGCACAGCTCTAGAGCTATGATGCCAGGAAATTAAAAGGATATTTTAACTAATTATTAGTTGTTTTTTTTTAAGTTAAACTAGTGTTTATGCAATAAAACTGCACAGATTTCTATAGGAAATAAAGTTGAAATAATTTACCGTTTTTTCTTTTCGTTATTATGAAGGCAATTAAAATTATTTAGCTAAAAATGAATGAGCAAAGATATAGAAGATCATTACATGCGTTTGTGTATATATAATGTATGTAAATACATGTATGAATAAAAACAGTTAAAATTACGTGGAAGGAAGTTAATATAATTACAAATATTTGGCAGATGTTATTCATACAATTTTCGTAAATGATATACTAGTATAAAGCTATTATAATTTTCTCCTTTTCATTATTTATTATATAAGTTTAACAAAAAAAAAAAAGGTAATTCTTTTGTTAAAAAAAATATACTTCAGTAAAATATGGTGTGTCTGTTACCGATATTTTTTTCTTAGAACTCTGTTCTTATAGTCCAGAGTACAGTTATGTTACAGGTTATGGGTCTAGGCCGCATAACAAAAAAAAGAAAAAAAAATCTATATATATAAAACTAGCGTTGAGAACTTGACGTGAGTTAACCCTTTCTATATTTTTTCTCACACATCCTTTTCTCAACAAACCATTTCCACCCTAACATGTACCGTTATATTTGTGTTGTATATACGTCTAAAGAAGGAGATCTTATGAATACGTTCGTAGAATTTCAAGTTATTGAAACTCCGTTATAAGGGTTGAAAAGGGATAAACATCGCGTGTTTTTAGAGGTTAGGTTGGTCGTTGATGGCGAGGGGGTGTGAAGTGTAACACAAGCGTAAACATAAGCGTGTAGCATGCACCACAATTTACTTCTTCTATTGTGTACTTGTTACTTAGTTTTAAATAAATTTATCAAACTGGTAATTAAATTTCCTGTATTACGTGTAAACGCTTCCTTCCGTTTTTGTTATTTTTTTTATTAATTGGTTACTATCGTTCTATCTCACTTCTTCTTAATTATCTTTCATTCTTCTACGTCTTTTTTTTTCTAAACTTCTAAAAGAATAAACAAATTAAAAACTGCTTCGGATGAGGATTAATTAATTTTTTTTTCATTTTTAAAATAGACTAAGTTACGTGTCTACTTAATTTTTATTATAGGGTACTCTTATTAAAGATAAATTTGTATTCACTTTATTTCATTTTTAAAAAAAGCGCTGCTATATTCTAGTTCATTTTATATTTATGAAAACAGTAAGTTAAGCTATACAAAAGATTTAATAAACAACTACTTGCGGTTAAACTCAATTATATCTAATTTTATTAATCTTTTTCCTTAAATTTTTAATAAAAAATATAATGTTAAAATTATGGTAATCTCATTTATAAATCCTTAACGCCTTTAACGTCTGTTTCATTAGCGTTTTAACTATATTACTCATTTAAATATTTAGGAAAAAATAATCAACCGCAGAAATCAATATGTAGTATACAATAAAACATTAAATGATTAGTTTAATGAACGGCACAACGGTTTTGCCATCTGATTTTATTTAAATTTAAAATGAAAAGTAATTTGGTCATGTCGCTCATTTTATTTTGTTTCAAATTTTTATTTACGATCGGGCTACATTTTTGTAGGAATCTTAAGTAAATTTTATAACAACATTCTATATTCATCTTAAAAAGGAATTCCCATTGAAATTTCTAAAAAAAATTATATATTAGAACTATATGGAACTTCTGAGGATAGTACGTAGAAAGGTAGTTTAGAAGAACTACCCACCGGGTTAGTCTAGTGGTGAATGCATCTTCGCAAATCGGCTGGTTTCGAAGTCGAGAGTTCCAACGTTCAAATCCTAGTAAAGGCAGTTACTTTTATACGGAATTGAATACTCGATCGTGGATAACGGTGTTTTTTCGTGGTTGAGTTTCAATTAACCGCACATCTCAGAAATGGTCGATCTGACACTGTGCAAGACTGCATCTAATTTACCCTCTTACATATCATCTTCTGAAGTAATACATGACGATGATTCCCGGAGGCTAAACAGGATAAAACGATTAAAAGAACTGTATTTCCGGTTTTTCAAAAACTGTAACAATAACAAGAACCATAAAAATATATCGCACATTAAATCAGTTTATCTAGTTTGTCAATCAGTTTTGTTATCAGTTTATCTAACTTTGTCCAAGACTACAAATTTACCGGTACAGTTACATTACACTGATAAATCGCTAATGACTTTAGTTGTTGATGCGACTATAAATAAAGAGTATTAAAAAAAAAAAATTGTAATATTTGTCTCGTGCGAAGCGAGAAATTCTTTGCTTGTACTAGTTAAATATCTGTACTATATACATATCTGTATGTAATCTTCATACAATTAGTGAAAAAAAATATCTTTTTTAAAATTAATTACTGTTTTACAATGCGACTAATTAATAATAATTTAGAAAACGCGAATTTATATTAATGCACTATCTAGTGTTTCCATTTTTAAAAATTAAAATTTTTACTTAAAAACGTACTACATGAATGAATACAAACTCTCCTCTGACACATACACACGCACCCACACCTTAGTAATTTAGGAGACATAGGTAGTAGAATTCTTGCTTTGAAACTACATATTTCTTTTGAAAATTAAAAAAAGAAACTCTATTTTATGACCTTTAGATTAAAAAGCACTATTTACCGTCAAGCTTAAAATAACAGGGTAGACAGAATTACGATTATTTTTCTATAAAAGATACAATGAATTTGTCAATTTAAAAAATATATTTTAAGATATCAACGTGTTATTATTGAAAACTAGTATTGTACTACGGAGATCGATCGATAATATCGATTGTGTATTAAACGTATTAAACCGATATTGTTTTATAGAAATGCAACTGAAAATCCACTTTAAAATACAACTATTATTTTTAATATTTTAACAAAATATTTACTTTTATATAGTCTTTTTTATTGACGACCGAATGAATACAAAGTACACTGAATTCTGTAATTTAAAACCGTACGATGTTGGTTATAAAAATCGATTATTTATACATTTTAAAGCTAAATTATTCCAAATTTATAAATTTTATATGAGTAATGTACTTTATAAAGATAATGTCTTTATATTTACACAAAAAAAAAAATACCTCAGTAATATTTATTATATAACAAACTTTAATCTCTTGACATGCGGAATAAAGGAGAGCCATTTAAAAATAATTCAAAAAAAAAAATCGATTTGATAAATAAAAAGGTTATTCGATACATTTTAGTTATTAGGGAATTGAAGATAAACTTTTAAACAGTTAATACCTTCTACATATTTTATGTGATTTAATTAGTTATGAAAAATCCTAGTAAGGGTTAAAATTTAAAGATCTCCAGTTATGTGATACCAGAGAAAAACAATTATTAATTAAAAAAAAAAAATTGTAGTTGTATCACATCTTAACGATCAATATATATATATATATATATATATATATATATATATATACGGATATACTACCGTATATATCTGTACCTATAATATATATACCTGTACCTATAAAGTATAAAACATGTCCTGACTAATTTATAATTAACACCCAGAAAAAATTACTGAAAATAAATTGAAAATTTATATACACTTTCTTCATACGGTATAAGTGCACACTAATAAGGTATTTTTTGAAATTCCAAGTTTTAAGGGATAAAATGGAGTGATATTGAATTTTATTGTTTTTGAATTTATCAGTATCATATGAAAATATAAACTTGAGTTTTGGTGTAGGTAATCTTCATATGAATATTTAAAAACCAATACCTAAATTTTCCGAAATTCAATCTTGAAAGGGTAAAAAAGTCTGATGTAGACACACATAACTTCCTTTCCTTGTACGCATATTAAATTACATATACATATTTTTTCTGCACTTCATTTAAACTTATTTCATCTGGAAGTGAGATACAATCATCCGATTCTTTACTAAAGTGGACAGTTACACAATGTGGTGGACATCATATTGCATTATATTTTTTTGGTGTCTGTATCAGCATTTTATATTAATTTTGTTTCACGTCGCTCTAGTATATATGTAGTGTAAGTGAAAACGTGTTGGATCCGTAACAGTGCACAATCGGTTCGAATCCGACTTCATATACTTACATTTTTTTATTTTAAATTTATATATATTGATTTATTAATAATTATTAACCTCTGTAAAAATTTCTGAACTGAAATGAAAAGTACATAAAATTTTATTTCATTATTAACTTCTGATTTCTTTTTTTATTGTTATTTTTGAAATATTATTTATTGTTACATTTTTTTTTTACAATCAGAGGTTTTAATAATACTGAATTATTAATAAATCAATATATTTAAAATTAAAAAAAAATAATAAAAAAATATACGTATATGAAGTCGGATTCAAACCGATGTGCCTTCGCCTTGTAAGATCCAAATATTTCATTAATTAAATTTTATTTGATTATAACTATAGAATCAATGAAAATAAAAACACTTATGATATATCGATGAAAAGCTCTCAACGAGGACTTATTACTGCAGTTAGAAAAAAGTCTAAAATCCAAATTTATTTTGCGGTCTGACTGTAAACACTTTTTTGGCCCAGTCGATTGCAATCAAAAGAGTAGGTGCACAATCTGATGTTACAACAGTTCTAAATAAAAAATGTCTACATTCTACGTCTAATCGTTTTTGAGATATACGAGATACATACATATATACATACAGACATCACGCCGAAACTAGTCAAAATGGATTCAAGAATAATCAAAATGGATATTTCCGTTGAAATCTGAAATTGTTCGCGATTACAATACTTTTTTACTTCGTAAGAGTAATTAAAAAATGGTAAAAAATTGGAATAATGATGAAAATTTTATAGAGATTCACTGCATTTGAGTTTGCAAATACTCATCTTATAAATATCTAAAAACCATTTCAGGTTTTTGAATTTCAATATTCTAAGGGGTGCGACGGCGTACGGCGCGGCGGCTCAACCAATACGTCCACTGGCCACTGCCAGTTTTACTCTATGTGCGGCGCGACTGGCTGCATTTACCTCCGGTTAGTTGTATTAAAAAAAAAAAAAAAAAAAAAAAAAAAAAAAATTAAACACAAAGTACGGTCTCCACCTAGCGATGTTTGTCGGTAACGCTAAGGATCGGGAAAAATATGTTTTTATTTTTAAGAAGAACGGGTAACCAAATACAGTTACCATTTTTAAGATGGAGGCCAACTATTTTAAAACCCGCATTCTTCAAATCGCTTTTGTTTCAGGTCTTGTATCGACTAAATTCTTATTCTGGACAAATTACAATACACTAATCTTATATATATAAAAAAAATGTTTGTTTGTTCCATTTGAATTCCTACACCATTCATCCGATTGCGATGAAAGTTTGGTGAGTTGTGCGCACGCCCGCAAAGATTTCTGAGTTAGTTTAGATCCGCTAGGTGGCGCTGGAGTCGAGACATTTAGAAGAATTGTATTTATGGATCGTTTTGTCTCATATTCAGCATATATATATATTAGTTACGGGAAAAGTAAAAATTTTTGAAAAAACTGTACCCGCTAGCCGGTGCCGGTGTCGAGATATTTATGAAACAAACAAACAAATATACAAAAAGACGTTCTTTTTCTCTATATATAAAAGGCAAAGTTCACCGATTTACGCTCGGGTTTTTGTAAAATGGACCTCGTTGTCCGAAGAAGGTTTAAAGCTATTGAAATCCTCGATCTGACCAGTAGAAAGAAAGTTAGGGGTATTTTGAATCGACTACTGTGTTTTGAGAGTAGTTTGAATTAAATCCGATAGGCAGTGCTGTATTGACAACTGGATTTATTTTATATTCTGATTTTTAAAAAGTGAAAGATTCAATTTTGTTAAGATCCGTTATGTTCAGTTTTTTAATATTTTATCAAATTTTCATTTGTGTTAATTTAATCTATGTTTATACTCAAGTCTAGCAATGACGAATCTTTGCCGGGTCTGTTAGTATTTTTATAAATTGAACAGGCATTAATTTTTATTTATCATTATTATTCTCACATGCACGAGTTAAATGAACACAGGAGCGTCCAGGGGTCAAACCCCCTGGCTAACCGGTTATATTTGGGAAGTGGATACAGCACTTTAGCGGACATAAGTCATTACCTAAAATTTTCGAAGTATTTTTATTTTCTGGTTGCCTTTTAATTCGGGTCTACTGTGAAAATTTACAAGTTGATAAAACGCCTACAACAAATTGCAAAAAATGACAAAAGTCAATATAGCATTCTGTTCTTGAGCTTACTACCTTCTCTTTCCATAAGGGATATCTCTATATCTTATTTAATTTTTTATTTTTGAAAATTACATTTTTCAGAAAAAATGTGTTTTACTACCTCGGTTAAACCGATCTTTATTAATTCTGTTTTTTCAAGTATAGAAATATTTACAATTGTTATTTATAAGGTGAAACATGTACTTTAAGATGACAGAAATAATTTTTCAAAAACTTTAAATTTCAATGAGTTTTAGGAAGCAAATATTAGTATACTTCACATGAAAATGATGCTATATACAAATTGTTATAAAAAAAATCAATGAAAACAATTATTTTTATGCAACTTCGTAGATTTATGAAAAAATTCGTCATTTATCAATATTTATGTTGCGGCAAATAGATGAAGAAAGAAGCATTTGGAAAAATATAGCTAAAAGAAGAGACAGACTTATAGGCCACATATTAAGGTATCCTGGAATAGTCACTTTATTATTGGAGGTACAGGTAGAAGGAAAAAATTGTGTAGGCAGGCAACGTTTGGAATATGTAAAAAAAATTGTTAGGGATGTAGGATGTAGGGGGTATACTGAAATGAAACGACTAGCACTAGATAGGGAATCTTGGAGAGCTGCATCAAACCATTCAAATGACTGAAAACAAAAATGTTATTGATTTTGCAAATTTTTTTTGCTGTTTGTGGAAAAAAACGTTTTTTGTAAAAAATATTTAGTTTTCGTCAATAATTTTTTTATTTTTAATCTTATGAAAAAATAAATACTACCACTAAAAAACTAAAACAATTTTGCATAAAAAAAGCTCCAAAACTTTTTTCTACGAGTAAAATTTTAAAATTATGGATAAATGATCGATTTATCTATTTAATCTTACTGTATACGAGAAGGTATCCGATTTTCCAAGTTACTATACCGTAGGGCGATTTTTGTGCTCATTGTAAAATTTGCTAGCGCATTTAGACTTGTTAGTGGGAAAAAGTGTACCTCGTTGGCTTTTTATGCAAAATTTCCTCAGCTATCTATTGGTGCTTTTTATTTTTATATGCGATTAAAAATAAAACCGCTATTGACGAAAAACTAAAAATGATTCCTTAATTTGTTAATAAACAAATTAAATAGTTATTTGCTCATGTCCGCTTGGACACGCTTATATTCTACACACTTTTTGCTACAGTGAAGTTTTTCAAGGTTATAAGGTCTTTCTGTACCTCTGTTGATTCAGCTAATTAAACACTCCACAATTATTGACTCCGCAACAACTGCATTTCATAAAAATACTAAAAAATCTTAAAATTATATTTTCTATTGGAACATTCTTTTGACTAAAAGAGTAGTAAAGGAAAAAAAAGAAATTGGTTGCCGTATTGTTATTTTAAGTTTTTGTGTACCTTTCTTCTGAAAGTTTGGATTTAGAGAAAAATAAAAAAAAAACATTGTTAGGGATATAGGTTGTAGGGGATATTACCAAAATGAAACGACTGGCACTAGATAAGGAATGTTGGAGAGCTGCATCAAACCAGTCAAATGATTGAAGACAAATAAATAAAAATATTTTAAAAATAATTATTTTAAATGAATTTTTAAAAAAATATTTTATTTATTTATTTTTGTAAAGTTAATAATTGGAATTTATATAAAAAAATGTATTGATTTATTATTGGCAGATTTTTTTTTAAGAGATTACACCAAAACGTTTTTCATTCACATTACATAAAAAAATTCTAATTAAATGTTTAAAAAAAAATCTTTCCATTCCAATTTTATATAACACTACCTTACTTTACATAAAAATTAAACGAGTTTTTTATTATACATTTTTATTACAATATTGTAAAAATAGTTTCAGTTAATTATAACATTTTGGTTTAGCTATCTGAACGCATTACCTTCCAGGTAATTTGTGATAATCAATAACAGCGTTACAAAGATTCGAAGTAAAAAGTTGCTGATATCGGTAATTACATTTTAAAAGGAGTTAAATTAAAAATGTATGCTTTTATCAGTATTTTATGTTTTATATATATATATATATATATATATATATATATATAGAGTAAAAACTTTTCTTGCACTTCTTATCATTTACTCATATTTTATTTCCTTCTCATTTATATTCCAATTTTTAAACTTTATATCCATTTCAACTTTGATAACACGATTATCATGTCTTTACTATTGTTCAATTACGGTAATCGAACGGTAAATGTTTATGATTTCAGTATGTTGTGTGTCTTGTAACAAAAAAATTACAACTGGATCGATTTTAAAGGAATAAGTATGAAATAAGATTATCATATTTTGAATTAAAACCCGGTGTATGATGAATTAATTAGATCCAAAACAGTTACACTAGAAGATAAAGCTTGAAGCGTAGAATTAAGAAACTGGAATTATGTAGCGTCTAAAAAATGCCATGCCTAACCGGGATTCGAACTCGGGACCTTCGGGTGAAAGGCCGAGATGCTACCACCACTCCACTACAGAGATCTGATTTGGAAACAGATTCGTACTTCAAAGCTGAAGGATACTAACTTGGCATTTCTCCCGCCGCCCCATTCGGTCGCCTTATAGCATTCGACTACATGTCTACGCCACGAACGGTTACTGACCATCGAAGAGTTTAGCGACCTAAATAGCTTCTACAGCTTACCTAACAGCGTGAGCGGACTAAGCTCGGTGCCATACACCACCGGTTTACGTGTCCCAACCGCTCACTTATCATATATTTGCTAAAATGGTTAGGTACACTTCGTCAACTACTGAAAATATATATAACATCCATAAATTAAAATAATTTCGTCGAGACAGAAATTCGCTGCCACGCCTGGGTCGCTGA
Organism: Lycorma delicatula; assembly: GCF_047948215.1. Taxonomy (NCBI): domain Eukaryota; kingdom Metazoa; phylum Arthropoda; class Insecta; order Hemiptera; family Fulgoridae; genus Lycorma; species Lycorma delicatula. The sequence goes on along the minus strand of NC_134464.1, from coordinate 108,923,577 downwards.
ATGCCAGCAAGCGCTTGGTGCCTTAATTGGTTGGTGGTCAGCCGTATATATCTCTAGGTTAGCTTCCCACAGCAGTGCGGTAGGAATCTTTTCCTTTAGGTAAACTACTGATGTCGGTTGAACAAAGTAACCGCATCAAGGAACTCCCACACGGTGCGACAATGCGGCTCTCGCCATATCGACTCACCGCTGGTGAGTGGCCAATTTTCCCCTTAACCTCTAAGTTCCGGAAGGCCGGGTCTCTGGCCCTCTTAAGAGAGGGCAGTCAAATATCAGGAGTTCATTTGACTGGATCTCCCGCAGACGAACAGCTCATCAGCTGCCAGGGGAAACCAAAAAAATGTTGGTTTAAATTAACACGGTTGGTAAACACCTGCGAACCCGTTGCCCTAAAAAACGAGCTCGAGGAATACCATCCTCCCAGATCCTGTATAAATTTATACGAGGATCTACCCTTAGTCGTGGTGTGCCATTCCAGCTGCCATATATCCATCGCGAGGCACTGCAGTTTCTTCCGCAGGCGGGAGATGGGCAACTGAACGAAATTTAGATCCGCTGCATTGTGATCACCGTTCCGGTACTGGCCCGACCCGAAACCGCATCCCAAATACCTCGGCCTTCCATCCTCTTCGCAATCTCCACATAGCTGCCCGAACTTTCACCACTAAATCGATTGGGCGAGTCTTTCCCAATACGGTGGTAGCCTCGTAAGAGGTTTTTTTAAAAACACCAGTGCATACAATTAAGGCTCTGTGCTGGGCACTCCTTAAATTTTGAACAAGTGCTCTATTCGTATTCAACCTAGAGATCATGTTTCAAAGACACCTTGGTACATTATGTAAATTTTACGGCCCGATAACCCATAGTCTTTCGAGAAATCCTCCTAAGTTTGTGCATCATGAGATGGGGTCTGCCGCTACTTGCTTAATGCGGTTGCTAAATAGCAACTTATCATCAAACAAAACACGTAGGTACTTATGAACTTTACCTCGACTGATTACGTAGCCTTTATACTTAATGCGGGGGTTCCGACTGTACGATAATTTGTCTGCACCCTTGAGAAGCATGTACTTCGTCTTCGGCACAGAAATCTTTAAATTTTGCATGTTCATCCAGCCCTCTGCGGTTGACATAGCCGTCTGCGCTCGATCTTCTAGCTGCCGTCAAGAGTTACCACGAACAAATAGGAGACAACTAATAGGAGTAGTCGGCAAAGCCTGGGCAGTGACCCCTTTTGGGAGTGTCTATCAAAGTCCAAATTCTAATCTATCAAAGTCCACGTTGCACAGCAAGGGACCGAGAACGGAACCGTGCGGGCTTCCCCTAGTGATGAATTTTTTCACAACTAGCAGGTAAGGATACTAGCAGGGAGAAACAAGTACGGATCTATATAATTACAGAATTACTAGTTTATTGTGTATTTGAAATTTCTGTCCGCCATATTGGATTCGACAAATTGAATCAAATTTTTTTTTTTTTTTTTTTAAATAGGAAGGTGACGTGTGATATATGATTTCAATGTAAAAAAAATTACGAGAAAAACGATGGCAAAAATCCCTTTCTCAATAAATGCCTTCGTTTGTAAATTAGCAATCAAATTTGTAAAAACGGAAAACTCGCGGTAGTAATAAAACCGCGTAATACGTTCCGTAGTGACCTTTTTGTATATTATCAACGGAATTACATCATAATAAATTTTAAACAGTTAATGTTGGAATTAATGGCCCAAACCCTAATAACAACTGACTTCACAATAATAATAATAGTAATAATAATAAAATAATAATAATAATAATACTCAATAACTAATAATTTGCAACATTACTACATATTAAATAGCTAAGTCAAGTTGATATTATTTACATTAATAATAACAATGCCCTGAGGTAGATAATCCCCACGTCCGGAACACAACATCTACATTCCACGTCCAGAAGGCAACAGCTGTACCTTCGTACATTACATATAGCTGGCTAACGGGGTTCCGAGTAAATTCCTCGGTTATGCTTTGTTAAGTTTGACCTGGTTCCAACTTCAGGTCACTAAACGGACTGGATTTTTGGCTACCTGCAGGAAATGGAATAACAAATGATTTTGGAACTGGATTCATACCACTCTTAGAGCTGGCGATGTGGCGGCCAGGGTCAATGTTATTGCAGGTGTAACGGAAACCCTTCCGTTGTCCACATGCCCCCTGCGATGGCAAGCATGTAGCAATGGTGCCCATGTATGTCGGTGCATGGGAGCTCTGAAAGCTTCGGTGAGTAGGAGCCTGGACTCAGTGCAGAGACTGCGCATCCGCTCTCTGCCAGGACATATGCTGGTTCCACCGGAGTACCGGATCGGACCTCCAAGGTTAGTAGCCCTGGAGTGGGGGTGTACCCCGGCGGCTAGCCTTGCTACAGAAGGAATCAATGTTCATGAATATTCCTGAACAAACTAACGTGGCAGAGGGTGCACGTAAACAGCCTCGTTTAGAACCGGCCGTTTCGCCTGAGGCGAAACGCCGAAAGAGTGCAGAAACCAGAAGGATTGAGATTGAGGCTAGGAAAAGCTTGCAGAAAGCTTTTTTCAAGAGCAGCATTCCAAAACCTAAGTATTTGGTTATCACTAAGGAAGAAGGTAATTTCTCGAAGGTGAGTCCTTTCCTCATCGCTCGAAAAATAAACAAATGTGCTGGAGGCCCTGTTAAAGAAATAAGAAAAACTTTCACGGGACTTCATGTAGAGACTGTTAATGATATAAGTCTCAGAAGATTCTAGGACTGAAGAAAATTGGAGAACTAGCTGTACGTGTTGATCCCCACGGCACGCTCAACACCTCAAGGGGTGTTGTGGTCTGTCGGGATCTTTTAAATTGTTCGGAGCAAGAGATTGTAGAGGAACTGGCCGCACAAGGAGTAATAGAGTGCCGTCGATTGAACATGAGAAGGAACGGTGAGGTTTTACCCTCAGCTTCTTATGTCCTCACTTTCAACCGGCCTACTTTGCCGGAAAAGATAAGAGCAGCGATTCACCGTTTGGATGTGCGGGCATTTGTCCCACAGCCAATGAGGTGCTTTAAGTGCCAACGCTTTGGCCACACCGCTCTTAGATGGGAAACACCGCAAATATGCGTATGCGGTGAAGAGGTGCATGAGGGAGAGCCGTGTGAAGAGCCTCCTACATGTATCAACTGCAAAGGAGCGCATTCTTGTAGATCAAGGAATTGTCCTGTCTACAAAGATGAAGTAGCTGTGCAGGAAGTAAAAACCCTGCAAAAGGTCAGCTACTTCGATGCAAAGAAGATAGTTAACGCCCGTAAGCCTAGAGCAACAAAAACCTACGCTCAGGCTGCGGCTACCGCTCCTGTCCCTGCTCCAGTTGCTGTCGATGAAGGTCAACTCATCAGTAAACTTGCTCCGACCTTGGCTAATATGATCGAAAGAATTATTGACAATAAAATGAAACCTTTCAATAGTAAAGATCCTATAAAGCCAAAGATATTAGTACAGCCTCCTCCCGAAGATAAAACACCGAAAGCTGCTCCTGTTCTGAAGAAAACGGACGCCAAAGCAGAATGCCAAGTCCGACTCAGTGAGATTCTTGATGACAAGGAAAAAGTGATACCTACAGAGTCTGTTATGGGGGCTCCCAAGCCTCCTGTAACTGAAGTGGCCTCTAAGCCTCAGAGGCCACAAAAAATCACACAGGGAGGGCGAGTGTCCCCCATCCCTCAGGCGTTGACCGGTGCGACCCCCGTGTTGGGGAGCGGCCAGGTTGCCGCCTCTCAATCGGCGCCTGGAACCGGCGCCGATCCATGCCCGTCGTCGTCGGCGGCTTCGGTGGTCTCCGATACGGAGACCGGAAGCCTTATAGGTGACGACCTTCTCCGCGAACACGATGCTGTTCGTAGGATGGAGAAGAAAAGAAAAAAAGGATGGCCGAAAGGAAAACCCAGACAATAATTTAATTAAAAATTAGCGGGTCGATTGTACAATGGAACATCAATGGATGTTTTTCAAACATCCATGAGCTCCAACGCTTGGTACATGACGTAGACCCGATTTGTGTATGTCTGCAAGAAACGCATTTCCGCCGAAATGAAAATTTTAAATTAAAAGGATTCGATATATTTCGGCGAGATCAACCGCCAAATGTAATAGTTAGAAGTGGAGTAGCTATATTAACATCGACTAGAGCTACCACCGAAGCGGTTGTTCTAAACACAAACCTACAAGCGGTCGCCGTTAGAATGAAGCGTCCGCTTCAGATCACTGTTTGCAGCATATACTTGCCGAATTTTGATTGGAATAAGGAATTTTGATTGCAAGACTAATTTCCGAGCTTCCCCTACCTGTTTTACTGGTGGGTGACTTTAACGCTCATAATTCTCTTTGGGGATCGGATCGAGTAGATCCCCGTGGAAGAGAACTGGAAGGGTTCCTGATGAATTCAGAACTTATTATTTTAAACGACGGATCAGGAACTTTTTTCAATGCCAGAGATGGATCGACGTCCTGTATAGATCTTGCACTTATAAGCGGATCGATAGCACCGAGGTACAGCTTCCATGTCATAGACGATCTGCATGGAACTGATCATTTCCCGGTGCAAATTGTAACTGATGTTACAAGAACAATATATCCCATCCCTAAAAGATGGTTATTTGAAAAGGCAGACTGGACGAGCTTCACAGCTAGAACGATACTCCCAGAAACAACTGGAGTTATCGGAGACGATGTCGACGCCATAACAAATGCAATAATTGAGTCGGCATCGAAATATATTCCCAAAACATCTGGGAAACTTACGAAGAAACCCGTTCCATGGTGGAACGATGAAATAAGTGAAGTTATAATAATAAAGAAAAGGGCGTATAACGCCTTTAAAAAGCGTCCTAGTGTAGAAAATCTTGTTGGCTTTAAGAAATACAGGGCGTATGCAAAACGTCTTATGATAGATTCGAAAAAACAATCCTGGCAGCAATACGTGTCATCCATCGACAAAACTACTACTGCATCAGATGTTTGGAGGAAAGTGAAGGCGATTGGACGTAATGATTTTGCTCCCATAACTAGCCTTCAAGATGAAGATGAAATAAAAGACACTCCATATGAAATTGCAGAGCTGTTATCCAATCACTTCGAAAAGGCCAGCAGAACGGCCAACTTCGAAGAAGATTTTCGTACTAAAAAAGAACAACTTGAAGGTCTACTAAACTTCAGAACTGAGTATAATTACTCATATAATGAACCTTTTAAAATGGAAGAATTCGCGAAAGCGTTGGAAAAATCAGCTAACACAGCTCCTGGTCCGGATGAAATCCACTATAATATGATCAGGCAGCTGAATACCACTGCAAAGCGTAGATTATTAGAACTTTATAATAGAATATGGCGGGATGGAACGTACCCGCAGCAGTGGAAAAAAGCTCATGTTGTTCCAGTACCAAATAAAAATAAAAATTTAACAGACCCCAATAGCTATCGTCCTATTTCTTTGACGTGTGGTATGGGAAAAATACTAGAAAAAATGATTAATAATCGACTCGTCTGGATTTTGGAAAAAGAAAACCTGATATCACCGTATCAAGCAGGTTTGCGGCAATACCATTCTACCACTGATCAAATGATCAGCTTAGAGGACATTATATATAACAGCTTCATTAAAAGGAAACATTGTGTCGGAGTCTTCTTCGATCTTCAGTAGGCTTTCGATATGACCTGGCGTCATGGTATAATGCTCCAGATACATGAATGGGGCATTCGTGGCAACCTGCCAGTCTTACTGAGCAACTGTATGAATGACCGTACTTTCCAAGTACGAGTCAGAGGCGAATATTCATCTGTAAGAAATTTGGAAAATGGCATACCACAAGGTTCGCCGTTGAGCGGTACCTTGTTTACCATTGCCATCAATAAATTGATATTAGCCATTCCAGCAGAAATCAGCAAAAGCGTCTATGTTGATGATCTGGCAATTGTGTATGCCAGCAACAAGACAGCTATGGTGAGGTACGAATTGCAACGAGCGATCAATGCTCTAAATGAAGTTGCAAAGAATAACGGATTCCAATTCTCACCAGATAAAACATGCTGTGTACACTTTTTTAGGAAGAGAATTCCTCATCAAAGTCCTGCGTTGACAATTGATGATAATCCAATACAATATAAAGACAATGTAAGATATTTAGGATTAGTATTGGATAAATCCCTTACATAGGGATTACATATACAGGACTTGAGTGATAGATGCAAAAGAGCCCTAAACATTATAAAATGTTTATCGAACTTAAATTGGGGGGCTCAGACAAAGAGACATTATTGAGATTGTATAAAGCATTGGTTCAATCTAACCTAGACTATGGATGTATCGTATATTCATCCGCTAGAAAGTCGCATTTAAAAAAGTTAGACGTAGTTCATAATAGCGGAATAAGATATGCAACAGCCGCTTTCCGCACAAGTCCGGCGGCTAGTCTGATGTCTGAAGCCGGAATAATGCCACTACATTATAGAAGAGAGATCCTCTTGTTAAGATATGCAGCAAATGTATGGGCTTTCCCTGTTCATATAAATAATAAATTGTTTACGAATCATCCCATGGCTGCATTATACGAACGTCGTGCTACCTATTCCAGACCAGCCGGAATTAGGTACTACGAATTAAGAAATAAATATGAAATTGCCATTCCAGATACATTGGCAATTTCTACTAGAGAAATACCGCCATGGCTCTTGCCAGCGGTAAATACAAGCTTGGATCTCTCTGAAGGAGAAATAAAAAAGAAACCAGCAGTGATCATCCAGCAGGAATTTTTGGCAACCGTCAGTAGCTACGAAGAACATATTAGAATTTATACTGACGGTTCTAAAACCGAACATGGTGTTCGATGCTCAATATATGTAAATGAAGAAGCCCACTTTTGGAAACTGCCAGATGTGGCCAGTGTCTACACGGCAGAACTCACTGCAATTCAGCAGGCTCTTCGCTACACTGAAAACTATTGCGAAGAGAGAGTGCTAATATGTTCCGATTCATTAAGTGCACTCGTCGCAATTCGGAACAAGAACATTAAGGATGTCCTAATTGCAAACATCCTGTCCATTTTATACGTACTAAAACAACGAGGACAGCGATGCGTATTTGTATGGACTCCGGGGCATGCTGGTATTACAGGTAATGAAATCGCAGACGAAGCTGCCAGAAAGGCAACAGTCTGCGATGATTTGGATGCATTTCCTATAAGAGTGGCAGATGTTAAAAACCGTCTAACAAACATAGTAAGAAACAAGTGGAACGCTGAATGGAGGAGTTTAAATACAAAATTAAACTCAGTTAAAACTTCTCCTTATAAATGGAAAAGCGACTTTAAGTTGACTCGCCGTGAACAAGTAGCGGTGACCAGACTTAGAATCGGTCACAGCCGATTAACAAATTTATATTTGTTAACCGGCGAAGTGAGACCAATGTGCGGTGTTTGTAATAAAACACTGACAATCAAGCATCTAATAGAAGAGTGTACCATATATGAGGACCTCAGAAAGAGGTTCCGATTTACAAATAATATTAGTGCTTATCTGGATGAAGAAAATATAGTTGCATTTTTACACGCCAGTGGACTTCTTAAAAGTATATAAAATGAAAGTTTAAAGCTGTGGTAAAAGATACTCTAAGCGGTAGTTTATATATATAAAGAAAGAAAGAAATGGTATTGATAAGTTTAATTTTAATTTTAATTTCAAGGTCTTTTGAGAACCTTATCTCAAATTTTAACATCGGTGCCCTTTACACCCCGTAAGTGTTTGTGATTGTCCTTGTCTTTTATGTCTTAAATGTTTTGTGTAGTTTGTGCTTTTAAATAAAATGTAAGGGCCCTTTACATCCTTACATATGACGATCCAGATGGTGATAGTAATTTCTTTTAAAGATTGTGACGAGGGCTAATGACCTTAGCAGTCGATGCCCGTAAAATTCCATATAAAAAAAAAAAAAAAAAAAAAAAAAAATAATAATAATATTTATTTTTGAAATTTATTTAAGTCTCTTTCTTCCTAAATTACTTAAATTACAATAAATTTTGAAAAAAGTGAAATTTAAGAATTATTTATACAATACATCTTATGTACAAAGCCGAGAATTTGTCTGTCTGTTTGTTTGTTCTTGCATAACGAGAGAACCAACCGGCCGATTACTTTCAGTTTTGCAGGATATATTCGTGATAACCCGGGGAAAATTTAAAATAATAAATCGAGCATTAAAGAAAAAAAAAGTTAATCCTTTTATTTCATTATTATATTTCTGTCACCATGGTAACAAAAGTAAGTAGTGAAATTTTTCTCGTCAAAGGTCTGTGTGTACTTTATTTTACATCTATTCTATCTTTTTTAATTTAGTTTCTTTTTGAGGTTTCTATAAAGCCTGAACACTTTAATTGTTATTTATCAGTATTATTTTCACAACCATGAGGGTAACTAACACTGCGGAGTCCAGGGGTCGGAGCTCCCCTGGACCCCGGCCAGTCGGGCCTCACACGCCTCACCGCCGGCTAGAATATATATATATATATAAATATATAATGTGTCGTAAACTATATTTATTCTTAAATAATTTTTTAAATATAAAATAATAACATTTTACAAATGCTATTGCTTTGAAATAATCCATTTTTTTTTTGTCCTAATGTAAATAAATTTTCATAATGAAAAATTGGATCAGGTAATATTATACAATTAATGTACGCATTATTTTGTTTGAGAAACATTGCATTATAACTTATACATTGTATTTATCCAGTAGAGAAAAAATGAATCTAGCAACTTTAAAGTTTATATGTATAATAAAATCGATAAACGCTTCGGTTAGGTTAGTTTCTGTTAATATTAAATGTTCTTTACGCTGCTTGCAAAAGAAAAAAAAAATTATTGAAGTCTGGAAAATTAAATTAACAGAAGGTTAATTGCAATTGATTTTTCAAGGGGTATTAAAACTTCTAGTGGTAAAATAAATAAAAGAAATAGAAAAACAATGCGCGTTTAGGAAATGTAGAAAATATAGAAGGAAATCTGAGAATACGGGAGGTAAATAAAGAATAGGTAAATTCTTTGAAATCTAACCAAAAAATGTTTAATTTTAAATAAAAATTGATAAATAATTAAAAGGATTAATAATTTATGGGGGATTAAGAATAATGTATAATGAATTAAAAAAAATTCTTTCTGATTTAAAAATATTAAAAAAAGAAATTAAAACTCCCTCTTTTCAAAAAAAAAAAGTTAATAAGATATTTTAATTAGAAATGACGAAAATGATAAGGGAGCTAATAAAGAAAAAAAGCTAATAAAGAAACTTAAATTTATAAGAACAAAACGTTTTACTTATAAAAGATGAAGTATGAAATAATCTTAAAATAAAAACTCTACGTATAAAGTAAACTTAAGTTTTTTTCTCGCTTTGTTTTGGTTATAATAATGGAAAGACAACATAATTTTTTCGTTAATAAAAAAAAGAAGATAGAAGAAAACAAAGAAAAGTGGGAAGCGATTAAAAATAATGAAGAAAATTGAAAATAAACTGACAATTCTACACATTATAAAGGCATTTTTACCAGACCGATAAGATCCAATTTGTTTGTTTCTGGTAGGAACGTGAGAGTAATTACGCAAACATAATTAACAAATGTGGAGAAAAGATTGACATTTAATTGGCTAGTATTCTTATTACATAAAAACATGAAGAAATGTATAATATTAAAAAAAAATTAAATCTCCTACGATATTTTTAATATATCCTTTTTTATATTGCTGAATTCCGTTCTCTCTATAATAGAAAGTTTTGAATACCGTACTCGCGATATACAAAAAGAACTTCACAAATACTTTAAAAGCATATAAAAATTTATCGACATAACTTACAGATTCGGTTGAGGTCTCAGAACGAGACATCAATAAATTGTTCTTGTTAAATATAAATATATATACCATCTCTGTCGCGGGTCGCTCGTTGTTTTTTTTTCATGCGCGTTTTCCGTCTTGGTCATGAGATGTTATCCGATCGTGACTCGCATCACTTGCCCTTTTCGTCAAGCCACGAGCTCTGCCTCTTGAACCCTTCTGTGTTCATTAAATGCATGATTGTGAGAAGAATAATTAAAAAAAAAATTAAATCCTGTTCAATTTTTAAAAACTAGCAGTGCATTGTAATTTCTTCAGAGAAACAATTTGGTCAGTACAGGACCCGAAACTTTGAGCAATCTGAAGAATGCGGGTTTCAACATAATCGGCCTCCATCTTAAAAATATCGGTTATAATTGATTATCTGCTCTTCCCGAAGAGTAAAAATATATTTCGTCTGGTTCTTAGCATTACCCGACAAACCACTAAAAAGTGAACGTACTTCCTTTCTCGATTTAAAAAATTTTTTTATTTTATGTTTTTATGCGAGTAACTGGAGGCAGGAGCAGCCATTTGCGTTGCATGTTCAGTAACAGTGACTGTGGTTATGTCGGTTGAGACGCCGCGCCATTTACCGTTGCACCTAAGAAAAACGTAATTTAAAAAAATCCGAAAACGGTTTTCAATTATTTATCTGAAAAGTAGTTACAAGCCCAAATCTAGTGATCTCGTTTCTCGTTCAGTATAATCAGAAATGGGAAAATTTGCAATCATTATTTAAAATTTTGTTATATTTCTTCACTCCGTTCAGGATCGAATTTCGAAAGACATAGAAATATATTTTTAGATACTCGTATGAAGATAACACGCATCAGAAATGAAGTTGATATCTTTATTTGCTACCGAAAAATTCAAAACGTAATAAATTTCAGTGTTACTCCATTTTAAACTCGTAATTTCAAAAAATCATTTCTTAGTGTGCACTGAACATCGTAAGAAGAACGTGTATACAAATTTTCATCAATTTTGTGTGGTTTTTTTCTGAGCGTTGATTATGAATCACTCATGACATTTTGTTTTATATATATATATATGAATCCAGCAGAAAAATAAACTTAACTTTTAGAAATGCGAGAAGATCAATGATTATTGTTAATAATCAGTATTGACTTGTGTTTTGTAAGAATTTTAATAAATTATAGTTTAAATGAAAAACGGGTTAAATAATTTTTCTGTTTGTACGTAAATGAAGATATTACTTGTGCCGCTGTATCATAGGTATATTTAAATATTTTTAAAATTTATTTCAAATTCATAAAAAAAAACGTAATGATAGTAAACATAATTTTTACAAAAAAAAGATTAACCGAAACGACTGACCTAGTTATTTCAGTTCTCCAAAAACAGGAAAAACTAAAAACTGAACGTATTAGCTTTTTACATGTCATTCCAAGATATTTTTCAAAATTTTTTTATTAAGGAAGTAAATTTTCCTTCCTTCGTTAATTTGTATTTTAATGAATTCTTCAGTATACATTATTAATTAATTTGAAAATAATTCTACAACATTTTTGGTAGTTTTTATTTGGAAAACTTTTATTAAATAAAACAAGTATTCCCTTATTTTTTATAATTTTAAATCTCATTAAAATCTAAACAACTTAGTTAAGGTTTTTTTTTGTTTTTGTTGAAAGAATCCTTTGAGAAGTATGTTTCAATTCCTTTTTCAATAATACGTATTGTCTTGAGACGAATAAGAAAAGACATTAAGGACTGAAATAAAGGAATTGTAAGATAATTCGGAAAGGGATTCTCTTCATAAGAAAGAAACCAGTAAAAATCGTCTAAAATTTTAACGAGATTTTTACATTTTGTTCCATTTTCTTTATAAATGATATAAGGAAATTAAACTTTAAAAAAAGATCAAATAATTGAAAAAGACAATAATAATAATAATAATAATAATAATAATAATAATAATAATAATAATAATAATAATAATAAAAATTCTGAATTATTCAGAGATTAGTTTGTTTGAAAAACATATTGTACAATTTTATTAATAAAGATTATACAATATATTATTTAACTGTAAGTAAAATAATTTGGTGTATAAAACTGGATAAAAAATCTGACCTAAAGAAATACTTGAATAAAAATAATTTTATTTCATTTAAAAAACAGCTATTTATATTCCTATAAACCAGTTTTTATTTATTTTTAATTTCTTAATAAAATATTATGATTATTATTATTATTATTATTATTATTATTATTATTATTATGTTTAGAAAAAATAACTTAAAAATTAAAATAAACGTTAAATTTGTTAAAAGTTCATTGATTTATGCAAAAAAAGATTTTAAATGTCGTCAGCATAAGCCGAATAGAATTTATGTTTAAGCATAGCTTTAAGTTAACCTTAATCTATTGGCTCAGCTATCTCCATAAACGTAAGTGCTATTGACAGTGTGTCCTACTCGGTTTTGAACTTCCACAACTTTCAAAGGAGTTCATGGTTACAACGGGTGGTGGGGGTAGAACAGTCCTACTTCAATGAACTTCATACTCTTTCCCCATAAATATCATTATAATAAAAGTAACAACAAGGTGGTTCACGTTAATACGTTCACTTACATCATATTATACTAGTCACGTTATATCTAGACCGTATTGAAGGTTAGAAAAAACTCATTTCAAGATTAATTTAAAAAATCAAGAGTTGCCTCATTCTAACCCCCAAAGATTTTTTCTTTTAACCTATTAAATTTTATTTAAATGCTAAAAATTATCTTAAAAAAGCTAAAGAAAAATTCTCTTTTTATTTACTTCTTAACCTAAATCAATTTAATCCCCGTATGAAATGCAGGCATAATAATGGCAATGTGAAAAATAAAAACCCAATTAATTACACTGATAAACATAATTCTTTTTCTTAGCATAATATACATGATTTTAATCTGTTTTTTGATGCTGAAAACGAATATGAACTCAGAATCAACCACTATTTTTGGAAAATGTTTAAATTTTAATTAAAGGCTTTTTTTCATTTTTCAACATACAGTTACCATTTTAAGCTCCTATAATGTATTTTGTTAGATCATTATTGTTTAACTTTATTAACATAATTTTTAAGTTATAATTAAAGAATATTAGATAAAGAATTAAATCATATTACAGTCGCATATTATGACATTATACCTAATACTGAAGATTGAGCCTTATGGACAAGATTTTTACAGGTCAAAACATGTACCTGAAAACACAGCTGTGTTGTTTGTATTAAGCACTAGATTTAGTAATGAATTAATTTTGTTCAGTTTTATTGGTATCTTAAGTTTGTTAATAGTGCAGTGTCATAATGCCTCGAAATAGTGTAAATGATGTGGATGCCTTTTATTATGTACATGGTGAGTTTACCGTAAAATCAAATATAAAATACATTACGCTTTTAATTAAAAAAGCATATCATTTGCTGTTTCAGTGTAAATTCGGCGATCAGGATAAGACGTGGGCTCCTCATATAGTATGCACTAATTGTTATGTATATTTAAGAAGATGGCTAAAAGGTACACGGAAGAATTTGCCATTTGGTGTACCTATGGTTTGGCGTGAACCAAAGGATCATGCAACCGATTGTTACTTTTGTTTAAAAAGTGTGTCTGGAATATCTAAAATATCTAAACGTACTGTAAAATATCCTTCATAGCAATTTGCAATCAGGCCTGCACCTCGCAGTGAAATTATTCCCGGTTTCTGAGCCAGCTGTGAATGTATGTTTCGAAATCAATGATGAAGAATCAGGCACTACTGAAGAAGACAACAATGATTTTGATTTTGAATTAAGATGTAGCTTATCGGAAGATAAGCTACATCTTATATCACAAGGTTAATTAAATGACTTGGGTGGGATTTAAATTTATTAAAAAATTAAGCTGAACTGTTAAGATCAAGACTGCAAGGTTGGAATTTACTTTAAAAAAATACAAATATTTCGGGCTTTCGAAGCCAACAAAAAAAAACTTTTTCAGTACTTTATTGATGAAGATAATTTAGTTTATTGCTCAAATATTGATGAGATTATGTTGTGCTTAGGAAAAGTTCATAAAACTGAGGGCTGGCGCCTTTTCATAGATTCGTCCAAGTATAGTTTAAAAGTGGTTCTATTACACAACGGTAACGGTATTATTAAAAAGACATACAATGTGATGAAAGACATTCTTGGAAAAATAAGATATTAAAAATATAGCTGGAACATATGTGGTGATTTGAAAGATTTTACTAATGCGGTTAGGTTATACTTAATACATCTGTTTTGTTTGCGAGTGGGACAGCCGAGCTAGGGATAAACATTATGTTACCAAAGAGTGGAAGAAACGAGACAACTTAACTCCAATTAGGAAGAATATCATTCATGAGCGCTTAGTTGAACCCAAAAAAATATATTTACTCTTTACCCATGCCAAGCTAGGGCTAATGAAAAATTTTGTAAAAGCAATGAAGATGGATAGTCCTGGATTTTTGTAAGTGAAGGAAAAATTAAAGAGGGAATATTTGTTAGTACTCACATAATAGAGTTAGTCAAAGATGATTTAACTCAATGTTAAATAATATAGAAATTACAGCTTGGGTTTCATTTAAAGACGTTTGGAAAAATTTTCTCGGCAAACAAAAATCCGACAATTACCACGATATTGTTAATCAACCTTACTTCATACAGAGCTATGGGATTTAATATGTCTTTTAAAATACATTTCCTTCACTCGCATCTGGATTTTTTCCCGGACAACCTCTAAGACGTAAGTTTCGCACACGGTGAACGTTTCCACATAGACATTTCGGTCATGGAAAGCCACTCGCTATAAAGGGAAATGGAATATTAACATGCTAGCCGATTATTGTTGGACATTAATTCGGGATATGCCTGAGGCTATTTATAAAGAAAAGCATTAGCGAAATCATTCTAAAACAGGTATGCCCGTGAAAAATTGTAAATTTTACAGATTTTAGCTATATTTTCCCTTAACTTTTTTGAAGCGTAATTTATTTAAATCCAAGGTTGATAGAAAAATTGTATTTACGGATCTGTAATGTACGCAAAAAAGTAGTTTAATAAATGGTATCACACTTAAGAAAGATTAAAAAAATTTTTTTTGTCTATCAGTGTTATGGTTTATCTATTCGTATACGACCTCAATTTAGGTATTTTGAAGCAAAATTTTTCATGTTATCGATTTTTTTTTAATGTAATTTAAATACAAATATTTTCTAATTTTCTACATTTTTGTACCGAAGATGTAGAATGACTTCCTCGAAGATATGAATAGCCGACGTATTGTCTTTAATAAGTGATCGTTGCAACAGTCTGCAACGATCGTTGCAACGACGTTGCAACATCGTTGCAACGATCAGTGATCGTTGCAACTATCTCCTCGGATAGTATCTCCTTTAATTTAAAAAAATTACAGCTAGTGTAGCTGTAATTTTTTTAAATTAACGTTTTTTTTCGAGTACCACTTCATCCTTAATAATTCTTCTGTAGTGCAGCATCCATTCTTTAGTGCCAGTCACACCAGGCCACATTTATATCTGTACCAGCAACATCTCAACTTGGATAATAAAAAAACTCTTAATTTCATTTTTATTTTCACATTATCAATTTATATTTTATAAATTATTAATTTTTTAATCGAGTTAACATTTTAATTATTAATTATTATTTTAAAATATATGTAGGAATAATGTTTTTCTTTGGTTAGCAATCAATAGCTATGATCATTAGCCTGTTGGAAATTGGTGTGAAAAGATGCCATCCCTGACCGGGATTCGATCCCGGGAATTCCATACGAAATGCCGAGATGCTAGCTACTTAGGCACAAAGGTCGACGAGAATAAATTAATTTTTAATCATAATAATAAAATTCGAATATAAGTTGTTTAAAATAACAAACATTTTAAGAACAAAAATTGTTTTGATAAAAACCGTAACATCAAAAATTACATTATAGAAATAATTTTTTTTTTTTTTTAACAGTGAGTGCTCTGCATTTGTCGATGAGTTTGAAGTTCTAAAAATTTGTTCCATAAACGGGTTATTATATAAACTGATACATATAACTTAAAATTGATTATTATCTACTGGAAGAGCAACATAAAACCGAACAGAACCGGATCAAACTGCAGTTTTATATGAGTAAGTTTATCACTGCTACTACTTGCATTTCTATTGATTGTTTATATTACTATTTTCGTCGATGTTAACTGTACATTCTTCAGTGTATACTGTTTCTTTCTTTTTAGTCGTTTTTTTCTAAAATATCTTATTCGTTCTAGGAATGGAATTATTTCAACAAATGCGTCACATATTTGCGGAAAATTTTCCGAATGCCAACATTATCCCAAAAAAAAAGTAGGATACTGGCGTACTATACGGTAATTTTTAAACGAAATAGGCAACTTTCCGTTAATATTCCAGAGGCCATATTCAAATTAAAATTTCTGCCAGTCCAAAAGGTTTTATACGTAAAAACATAAAACTGGTGTAAAATAAGCATTTTTCCGTAAAATTCTTCACGATTTAAATTCCAACTCGTATCATGTAACATATTTAAGAGACAGAAAACAAAGTGAAACCTTTTAATTATTACAGATGGCTTCTCAAAAACATTGTCGATGTTCAGGAAAACATAATACTGTATTTCGTGTTAGATGAGGTACGGTTTCATTTATCTTGAGATATTAATTCGTGCACCACCAAGTACTGAGCGATTGAAAATTTTAATCGAATGTTTGAAAGTCCATTTCACGATGAGGAAATCAGTATATGATGCTGTTTCTGGTAATCATGTAGCGAAGACGATATTTTTTGATCAAATTATCAATACAGAAGTGTACCGTAAAATTTTCCAAGATGTCTACTTTCAGTTAACAGATTGTGATAGAGTACGACTTCTTGCAGCAAAATGGACCAACGGTGTCGCACATCAAACGATATCGGTAAGACATTAAATCCTTACTAACAATTCCATTAAAACATTTTCTAAAAGAATTATTTCATTTATACAAATTATTATCGGATAAATAATTATTTTACGGGATAAATGTACTAGTTAGTTGATGGAAATTCTGATTCTTCGTATATATTTCCACGGATATTTATATTATCACCCGAAACTTTTATTTTCGGAAGGAAATGCTCACGTGAAAGGTTTGGGCTAGACGATTTATGAGAAAAAAAAAGTTTTACTTTCCCGTCTAGATAGCGCTGAACAATTGCTCTTGGTCAGCGCTATCTTAGGAAGGAAAATATTATAATCGGTCCAATTTGGGTATATGCGGTTTTCAACGGATTTTGACGTTTTTACATTTAAGAAACGCAAAAACACCGGATGAAAATTTTCCGGATATTAATGTTCGTATGTACGTGGGTTTGTTCGGTATTGGCCTCTATATTACCTTATATCTCCAGAAATACTGGACCGATTTTGACAAAACTTGGTCAGATTACTTCTAAATACAGGACATTGATGCCATTAAATTTTTAACTTAAAATATCAAGAGGGTGAGACTGTAGCGCAAGGTTAACCTTAGTAGATTTAGAGATCTAAATCTCGCCTAATTAAGGTCATATTTTTGTTAGGAACATGTGGCAACAATATTGGAAAAAAAAAGATTTTTGCTAAATCGCACACCGACTCAAAAATGTACTAAACATGTGCGACATTACAGTGAGCGGTAAAATTAAATAAATGAATAATATTTAAAGTGTAAAAAAAGTAACTCGGTCTGGCTGAGTCTCGAACTCGATCGCTCGGTTGATTCGGTATCTTGTGCGTTTAGTCTCGCGGCTACACCAGTCTGACAACCGTACAAACGAAATTTGTTTTACGTAAGTAGTGAAATGACATTATTTTAGTTAGTACTGACTGTCGCCGCTAGTACCGCCAAACCCACGCGAATTAAATAAAAATATTCGCTTTAGTTAGAGTCACTGAATTAAATAAAAGAAAAAATATATGTTATTTAAATAAAAGGATAAATCTTTTAAATTAAGTTGTGTGTGTAAGCCGTGTATCAGAAATAACTATTGTCACCGTCTTTTTTTTTTTAGTTTTTTTAGATAGCGCCTTGGAATATTGTCGATTATTTATCTGCTGTTTCTGAGTAAAAATATTGTGATATCCTGCAGGATAGCGAACGGAATTGATATCCAATAGTGGATCAATCCATGAAGCACTTTTCTACGAAATTTGTTTTCTCATTTTTGAACACAGTACGGATAAACTGCTTTTTGTCAATGTCGTCATTTCTAAGATGATTAATAAAGTTTTGGAAAAATTGACGTTTTAATTTTTATAATTTATAATAAATAGAAATAATTATTCTCCATTTGAAAAATATGTTTGCGTATGTATATATATATTTTGTATTCAGTCATTTGACTGGTTTGATGCAGCTCTCCAAGATTCCCTATCTAGTGTCAGTCTTTTCATTGCGTTATTCGTTATAACCCCTACATCCTACATCCCTAACAATTTATTTTACACATTCTAAACGTTACTGTATATATATATTTATATATTAATATTACTACTAAAAGTATAAATAAAAATATTAAAGCATTATCAAAGCTGTACAACCGTTACTGAGAAATGTTGTTTTTTAATTTTTTTAAACTGTGGATAATTATTCAACCGGTTTAGGCTGGTTTTTGATTTTATTCTTTTTTCAATTTATTCATTAAATTACAATATTCTACATGACTTATTATTTAAAATAAAAAAGGTATTTTCATTATTTTAAATAATTATATAAAAGTTATACAGTGAATAATAATTAGAGAGATATGAGAGAGAAAAAGGGAAGTAAGAGTCATGTGTAGAGAAACAGAGAACGAGCATGGGAGGTATTGATAAAAATCATAAGAAAAGAAGTTGATATTCGATGCCCTGTATTAACATTACTTCTGTTATAAAACAGTGTTACGTATTTCAGTAGTTAATTTATGTTAAACGGTAAAATAAAAACTGAAAGAAAAACCATCAGAAAGAATTAATTATTTTTATACTATTATTACCATTATTGTTATCGATAAAATTATAATGACCTTAGTTTGCATTACATTATGCGATCCAATGCGATGTAATACAATCCAACGAGTTCATTAACCTTACATAAATTACATGATGATGACATCAAATTACATTTTCACAATGTCATCGTTGAAATCATTATTATGTTTCTTGATATTTTTTTTTTAATTTTAATGTTGCACTTCAGTACAATCATTTACGTTGAACTAATATGTAAATAATTATTTAACACAAATACGCATTTTATTTTTTAAAATAGATTATATAATATTTATTTTTAAATAATTATAAGTAGATAAATTACCGTGTGTTTCAAAATGTATATCAGAGTTTTAAACTTATGAAATTATTATTAAGTAAACATACGTTGATAAATAATAAATGAAATGAAAGAACAACTAAAACAGTTTTTTCTATAATTTTTCAATGTGAACCCCATTTGTCACACGGCACACATTCAGGCGATACATATTCCATACTTTAATCAGCAAATCTGGAGTAATTGATGCGACAGCTGCTTCGATCCTGAGTCTCAAGTCGGGCTGGCTAGCCGGTAAAGTGTATATGCAGCCGGCGACGTATATACGTGGCACATACACGTGATTCTTTATAAATCCCCAAAGAAAAATATCGCACGTGGTCAGATCGGACGAACTTGGAGGCCTCGGCAAACAAGCTCTGTCATCTGGTTCCCGACGACCGATCCAGCGGTCGGGGAGAATTCCATTAGACCGATCAAGACAGCGTTGTGCCAGTGCAGAGGCGCACCATCTTGTTGCCAAATAAAGTTTTGCCGTTCGTATTGCAGTAGAGAAAAGAGCCGTACTTATAGCACATATCAAGGTAGTTCATTCCAGACGCACCTGTTTCCGTGAAAAAGAATGGCCTGTAAACTTACCGACGGAATGCGGCACAAAAAGTATTTAGTTATGGGAAGTCTCGTTCGCACTGCAATATTTCGTAAGGATTTTCTGAACCCCAGATATGCGCATTACGAGTGTTTACTTTTCCATTAACATTTAACGTCGATTCGTCACTGAATACGGCAGGATGATTTCACGGTGCACGGTGCATCATTTCATTTGCGAAGCTAGGACGCAAACCGTAATCTGTAGAATTTAGAACTTGTAACAGCCGTAAAGGATACGTACTCTGTTGTAAACGTTTCCTTAAAACCCTGCACACAGACGTCACTGGAATTACTAATTCGCGGCTAGCCTTCCTAACAGATTTGCTAGGACTACGCCCAAAGATCTTTTTTATTCTTTCAACATTGCCTTGGGACACACTCGATAGTCCTGTATTCTTCTCTTTACTATTATAGCCTCCGGTTTCCAATTGTTTATACCATCTACTAACGTTATTGTCACTCGGGGGATCACAACGGAACGCACGTGAAACTGTAGTTACAGATTCCCACTTTACAAACTCCAAAATACAGATTGATTTCTGTTGGCAGTCGCCATTTTTGGTAGAAGCATTCTCAAGCGTACAAGAAACAGTTTATGAGCTTACACAAAGCTGAAACTGTTTAAATTGTTCTTTCATTTCATGTATAATTAATCTACGTAGGTAAAACTTAAAAATATTACATAGATTTTAAACCTCGACATTAGTTTTGAAACGCTCTTTATATAAACGAATAAATATATTTGTACTAACGTTAGAGTATGAATAAATTGAATTTCAGATACGTAAAAAATTTATCTTAATATAAAATTAATGTAAGTAATAATGAATATCCCGTTTTATGAAAACTGTGTCAATTAACAGCACATATTACACTGATTTAGACAGAATTATAAAATATATCTCGTTGAATTAAATATAGAAGCAAATAAGGAAAACGAGTATTAAATTAGTAAACTAATCATGACGAAAAAAAAAACATTTTTTAGTAATATATTATGCAAACCTTTACAACATAAAACGATCATTTCATTACGTTAAATGCTAGCTCTTTTCTACCTAATTTTTTTAAAATAAATTTACAAAAAAAAGAAAAAAACGAATTATGGTATATTACGCGTAAAAAGTATACAATTTTTTCACGTGTATTTATCGTATTGTAATTAAAAAATTCCATTATTTTATTAATAAATTATGTAAAAATTAGAATTTATATATAACAACATAATTTATCCGTCATTTAAACTTTAAAAAATAATCGATTTCAATATCGCGGTCTTTTTTTAAAATAATAATTACCATTTTGTTTTTTAAGTAACGGTAGGAATTTTTTTTTTGTTGATGGAATTATGTATATTTTAACAGTATGATTACGGTTGTATGCATATTTTTAAAATTTTAATTAATAATAGTAGGATGGTAAAAGAAAGACAAATTTTCATTAAATTGGAGGGGAACACATCCTTCATTATTATGAAAGAGTGTAGTCGTTTTTTAATTAACCGTGAAACAGTGTATATGTCTGAACAGCACATAAATTTTGCTGTAGAATAATGTAAAACAACTAAATATTATACCTAAACCTACAGTTTCATTATAAAATAACATGATGTAAATAATTTTTTAGTAAATATTTGTTTTAAAATAATATTTTTCAAACTATTTTGTTTTAAAACAATCACAAACTATTTTGTAATCCGTTTCAAAATTTTCATTTCTTAACTTCTATTTCAGTTTATGCGTTTCAGTAAAAAATAAACTCAGGGAAAAAATATGTTTTAGATTACAGCGTTTCTATATGCGTGAAATAAATACGGTTCACCTTGACGACGAAAAAAAAATTAAAAGATAAGCACGCACACATGCTTAATGTTAGCAAAATTTTCAGAAAATTGAACTCTCCTAAAAAAAACCCTCGCTTACTGACTTCCAAATTTTACCAAAAAATTGCCCCATAAATTTGAGTTTCTGTACAAAATTTCATCATAATCAGTTCATCCAGTTAAAAGTTATTAAACGTCAAATAAGATAACACAAGTCATATATACGTACGAAATTTCCCCCTTTTTTGTTTTGATTGGAGTTCCAGAATAATGAAACGTCGAGAAATGCATACGAAAACCCATACCCCATTTTTGACCGATTACCTTACTTTCCTTCTTGCAGCAGAGCTCTAGAGCAATGGTCTCCAAAGTAAGGTATGCGTATCTCAGGGGGTACGCAAAATGGTACTTGGGGGGTACGCTAAAAAAGTAGTATAAATAATATATAATTTTATTTTTGGATTTAAACTCACTCACAGACACACGCGCGCGCTCGTGCTCGCGCACCACACACTTGAACGAAAGCGCACGCGCGCACACACACAATATTATATGGGTTACAACTTATAATTATTTTCGTCTTAGGGGTATGCGATCAAAAAGTTTTGGAGATCGCTGCTCTACAGCTACGGAAAGCAAAAATAATAGACAATTTTGAATTGTCTTTATAATTTTTGCGTTTTATAATAATTTAAATCAGTGGTTCCCAAACATTTTCGAGTCGCGGCGCCCTTTTTCAATTAAAATTTTTCCATGGCGCCGTACCCTGAGTAAAAGTATGATTATTCGTAAGAGATAAAAATAAATAAAACTCGTGTATATTCATTATTTTTTTACTCTATTAACATTAAATTAATAATTATAAATGTCTAGGTTTAATTAATTATGAAAGAAGCTTTTTTACAATATTTCACGGCGCCCCTGTGAAGAGGCCCCGGCTCCCCGGGATGCCGCGGCTCACAACTTAGGAATCACTGTTTTAATTTTTATAGTATACTCCATGATTTTGCAGTTTTTACCCGATGTTATATTTTACTATAAATTGTTATTTTAAGTTAAAAATCTTTATTTAGAACAAATTCTACATTAATAAAAATATTATTTTTTCTTTGAGAATTAAAAAAAAAATCCTTTATATATTGAGTTCAATGTGAGAAAATTTACGATAAAAGTACAGCGTATATGTGTTTCCTATCTATCTTTTGCTAAGCGTACGTGAATGTGCTTTCATAAGAAAATAAAATACTATTTTATTTTACAAAAGACTTAACTGAACGTAAATATATGTTACAATAAACATAAATATTTATAGTAATTCCCAGAAACGCATAAATAGGAGAGTTCCTTTTATTATAATGGTGAGACAAGAATATTGCTGTACAATATGTATGTAGAAGTAATACTAGTTGGACAGAGGGGTCTTTTACAGTTACATAACCTTCAAGAGAGTACGGTTGCGCCTACACCTACAATAAATAGTTCAACATAACAAAAAAAAAACGTAACAATTACCAACCGATGCTCACATAAGAACAACAATGACAAAAAATAAAGTTCATTGCACTTTTGACAAATACTACCCTTAAAATAAAACAGTGAACACATAAATTCAACCAAAATAGCCCCCTTCAGGTCAACACCATAAAAATTCACCACACTTCAAACGCATTACAAAACAACCAACCCGCACCGTCCTATAACAATTTACCTTTCAATAAACCTGCAAAAAATATGATACAAAACAAAATCTAACGGCACTATCGTGACTAAAAGTGAAATATTTCAAAGCAAAATGTATTTATATATCAATTTAAAAGAAAAAAATAACACAAACAAACCACTTTTTCCTTTGTTCAGCATTTCCTAGGTAGGTAAATGAAAAAAAAAAAAAACATCGAGGAAGAAAAAACAGGATGAACTAACCAACAGTAAATTTTTTTCTGGGAATAAAGTATTCAGATGTAAATTGAATATTTAAAAAAGGTTACGTTGCAAAATAGAAAAATTATTTAATATAAAATCAATTCCATAATTTAAAAGTAAATAATAATATGGTGGTAGGGGAAGGATATATATTTTTTGATATTTATTTTTAAAAAAGGTAGTTATTTCAAGGAACTTTTTAATTTTTATACAACCGTAACATATATTCGTTTTAAGTGTTAACAAACGTTATAAATTTTATGTGCGTATGTTGTAATTCTATATAATTCTGGATGGTCTAAAAATCCTCTTCTTAAACTGCTAATAAGAAAAATCTGATATGGACACCTGAATTATTATTTATTGTAAATTTTTTTTTACTATCAGATGTTAATAATTATTAATAAAGCAATGTATTTAAATTAAAAAAAAGGAAAGTTAAAAAAAAGGAGATGAAGTCTGATTCGAACCGATGTGCCTTCCCCTAAGGTTCAAATATCTCATTAATTAAAATTTTATGGGGATTCTGGAACTCTGGAACCGATTAAAATAAGTACAACCTACGATTTTTTTTGAAAAGCTCTCATCGAGACCTTATTACTGCAGTTAACAAAAAAATCTAAAATCAACAAAATTTGAATTTTGTGCTTTTTTGGAAATTTTTAGTCAAATCAATTGCGATCAAAACGAGAGGTGCGCAACTAGATGTTACAGGAATTCTAAATCCAAAATGTCATCATCCTACGGCTAATCATTTTTGAGTTATGCGATATACATACAGAACGTCACGCGGAAACAAGTGAAAATGAATTCAGGGATGGTCAAAATGGATATTTCCGTTGAAATTGAAAACCGAAATTTTTCGCGATCACAATACTTTGTACAAGGAAGTAAAAAAAATGTTTGTTAAAATCCTGACGTGTCCCAAGTGTTGTAAATTTTGCCTTATGAATTTGTGACAGCATTTAATAAATTCGTAATTTTTCCCAAATTTAAAAAAAAATATTGAATTTTCAACTGACAACTTCAGGGGCCGTTTAGTAACTCGATCCGCCCGGTTGACTCGCTACTTAGTGCGTTACGTCTCGCGGCTTCATCGGTCTGCCGACGTACACGCGAAATTTATTGTATGTAAGTTGTGAAATTACATTAGTTTATTTAGTGCCGACCGTCGCCGCTAGTACTGCCACACCCGCGAGAACTAAATACGGTATGTTCGCGCGCGCTTTAGTCATTGAATTATCATTATTAATTATTGAATTAAATAAACAAAATTATATGATATTTAAATAAAATGATAAATATTTTAAATTAAGTTGTGTGTGTAAGCCGTGCATCAGAAACAACTCACTTGACGGGAAAGTCGTACAATTGCGTTGTCATCTTTTATATATATATATATACATATTTATATAGCGTATGATACTCCCAGTACGTAAGGATTCCATCGCGGGGTCAACATCAAAATCGGTTCAGCTGTTGAACTGCTACGGTGGAACAAACAAACAAAACAGACAAAACATACAATACATACAATACACACACGTACAATACACATACACATACACACACACACACATACATACAATATATACACACATACACACAATACACACCATACATACATGCATACATAGATTTCATTTTGGTTTTACTTTATCAAAAATTTTAAATATCTGTTTTGTCAATCTACTTATATCCATTCTAATAGAGTGATCAAAAACTTTTTCATAATTTTTTTTCATTGAATTTTATAATATTTCAAAATTTTCTAACTTTTTATTTTGTTAATTTATAAACATTATCTTTAAGTTTTGGGCGGTGAATTTTTCCAACTTTTACCAGATTTTATTCTGAGGATTTCCGTAGGCTTTCCCTTCAATACAATACTTTCCCTTCTAGAACTATAGATAGCTCTGATGCAGTCCTATCTAGACGGAAAAGTAAAAAATTTATATTTTGATTACGGGCACCATTAACCTCCTTGTTTTTCGGGAATTAAAAAAATTATTTATTGTAATTATTTGTAGTAAAATACGAGGATTATTGTTTTTCAAAGTCCAATCGGTCACGAAATTAAAACCACAGTGAAAATAAAAAAAAAATTTATTTGTAACAAGTACTTATATTTACGCTATTTCTCTACATAGTCGCCATTCCGATTTAGACATTTGTCGTAACGTGGTACCAACTTTCCAATACCCTCGACATAGAACGGAGCCGCCTGTGTTTTCAGCCATGTTTTTACGCTGGGCTGCAACTCGATGTCTGTGCCAAAATGTAGTCCTCCTAGCAAGCGTTTCATGTGAGCAAAGAGGTAAAATCGGATGGAGCCATTTCCGGACTGTATGGTGGGTGAATAAAAATAAGCGGAGAGGAATGTTGTCATCAGAGATTGTCTTTCTCTATGACAATCCTCAGCCGCACACTGCAGCTGTAACAAAGAAGCTCCTGCAGCGGTTTCGTTGGGAAATGTTTGATCACCCACCATACAGCACGGACTTGGCTGCATCCGATTTTCACCTCTTTGCTCGCATGAAACGCTGGCTAGGAGGACCACATTTTGGCACAGACATCGAGTTGCAGACCAGCGTAGAAACACGGCTGAAAACACAGGCGGCTCCGTTTTATGACGAGAATATTGGAAAGTTGGTACCACGCTACGACAAATGTCTAAATCGGAATGGTAACTATGAAGAGAAATAGCGTAACTATGTAAGTACTTTTTACAAATAAAATAAATTTTTATTTTCACTGTGGTTTTAATTTTGTGACCGATCGGAACTTGAAAAAACCCTCCTATTTGTTTATAAAGAATTATTTATTTCAATAAATTGGCCCTTTTTGAGTGCAAAAACGTCCAATTTTCACTAGTTTGGTCAACGGGTTTATACATTTTTTTAGTTTTCCTAATGTATACCTTGTATATCTGTTCAACTAGTGAAAAATAAGCAACCCCCTTACGGCCCAATGAGATGAGATGATATATATGAAAAGTAAATGATTTGTTGTCTTGTGCAGACTCAGGCCGACCATTCCTGAGACGTGTGGTTAATTGAACCACAACCACCAAAGCAAATCGGTGCTCACTGCCTAGTATTTAAATCCATATAAATGCAACTAACCTTTACTAAGATTTCAACCTTCGACTTAGAAAAATTGATATAGGGTTTTTGAGAGTTACGAGGAAAAAAAATAATTATGAAAATATCTCCCCCAACTTCAAATCAAACTGACTTAAAACTTTGGAATTTCATAAATAATAGTAATTTCATCGTACTAAACGTACATATGAAAAATTTGAAAATGTAAAATTTAAATAGAATTTTAAATTCAGAAATGCAATCTCCGTGGCTGAACGGTATTGTCTCTGCTTTTCATCAACAAATTGTGGGTTCGAATCGTGCCTTTTTTCGCACGGTACAAAAAATTTATTTGTGATTATCATTAATCTGCATCCTGTTGCCGGCCAGAATAAAACTGAATAGAGGGATTAATTTTTATTGGGCTTTCTCTCCAAAATCAATTATAGACTTTCAACATGTATATTCATTGTTCTCAGGGAGCAGACTATATATAATTTATTTATATCTTGTCAAAAATAATCTAAAATATATTACTTTACTAAATATTACTTTATTTATTTAATAAATGGTCACAGCTGCAGACTTATACCCGATTACCACTCATGATACATGAGATGTGTTGAATTTCGTAGTGTATAAAAGAACGAGATTCGAACGCAGAACTTTCTGGTTTATGGATGGGATCGCTATCATTTCGCTATGAAGATTAGTGAAATATATATATATAAAAAATTTATATAGTGAAATTATTGTTTTAATTTTAATAATTTAATTGTTTGTTTGTTTTTCTCCAACCGCTTTTCCAGCTACTGCCGGGTCTGAGTGTGTGTGTGTGTGTGTGCGTATAGGCAAATGTACTTACTGTTACCGGCTTGCCAGGCCTGACGTAGCTACAATGTTAAGTGCAAATGTACCGGTAAACTCGTAGTCTGGAAAATACTCAGGCCGACCAACTCAGAGGTCGACCACTTTTGGGAAGTGTGATTAATTGAAACCCAACCACCAAAAATCACCGGTATAAAACCAAATGCTTTAACGAGGATCGAACAATAGAATCCTCGACTTCAAAAATCAGCTTATCTTGCAGTAACGAGTTTAACCACTGGACTAACTCGGCGGGTTATCTTAATTGTATACAATTTTTTTTAAATCTTAATTATTCATTTCGAAGATCTTAAGTCGAATCGAGTTCTTATATTTTTTCTTTCAAAATCTCAATTTATATTTCAACTATATTTATCTACAGTACTTTATTTTAAAATGTTTTATTTCCAGAATAATATTTAAAATAGAGATATAAAAACGAAAGTTTTAAATTAAAAATATGAGAAGTTAATCCTATCAAAATTAACTTCGTAATTTTAAAACCAGAAGATTTAATAAAGATTGATAAATCAAACACGTTAAGTCCATTCATTAAAGTTGTTAAAATAAAGTACACATTACGTTACATATAAAGTGCTTTCAACTTTATTGATTTAAACGTAGACAGGCTTAAAGAGTCTTACGGGAGTAGAAAATAGTAGTTGTAACATTATATGGTAACTGAGAGAGTCTATGAGATCGGGTGACATTTAATCCTTTGGGAATTGAAAAAGGAACGAGAAAATAGAATTATAGTAAATGAAATGGAACGAGGGTGTTAAGGTAAAAGAGAAAAGGGATCGAGTGAGTGAGTGAGTAATAAGTATGCGAAACAGAGATAGACCGATGAGGAAAGAAAGAGATTGATAAAAATAGTGGTAAAATTCAATGGAGAACGATTCGTCTTTACCGCCTTCGAGCTGACCTGAACTTCCAAAAAAAATAGCCGTTAGCCCAAGATGGGTAATTTAATACTAATGTAAGATAAAGTGGTCAGTTAGTGGAAGTTATCCATCGGCATTAAATACGTATGCAGACTAAGTAAATACATATATATATATATATATATATGTGTGTGTGTGTGTGTGTGTGTGTGTGTGTGTGTGTGTGTGTGCGTGCGTGTGTGTGTGTGCGTGCACGTGTGTGAGTGCGCGTATATATGTTGTGTGTATAAAGGTAAATGGAGTAATCAAAGAGAGTAGCAAAACCCCCATCTAATTGCTGTTCCATTTATCTATTTACCTTGTTAAAATTCAAACATTATTTCATCTTGAATAATTTACACAAAAATTAGTTTATTTGATTAAAATGGATCGAAATATAATAGTGTATAAGTTTAAAAAGATAAGCTTAACGGATATTGGAATAAGACCGTAAATACGTGTAAAAACGCTAAAAAAAACACGAATAAAAGAGATTCATAAAAACATTAAAAGAGAGTTCATAAAAACTGAACTAAATCAGCATTTCGATAATTAAACAATCATTATCAGTAGATAACTGAGAATACAGTAAAATATATAAGATAAAGAAGTAATGTCTTCATGCTTACACTAACCGGTTTTTACTTTTACCTTGTTACATAGTTAGAAAACTGCTATTAATTCAAAAATTCGATAATTATCTTTCAGTAGAATATATAAATTAAAAATTATTATAAATAGAATAAATTTAACTAGGTAAAATTTTATATATATCTAGCATCCTCATCTTGGGTTTCGCCCGCGCTATATGAATACTTGCGTTTCTCGTCGAGATCAGGGGATGATTAGCCGATCAGGGCGAGGGAAGCTAAAACCCTTCTTGTCTAACCAAAGGGCTCTGCCCCTCTGGAAGCTCCCTGTGTTCATTAAACTCATACTTGTTAGAATAATAGTCAATAAAATAAAAGACAATCTTCGTTTTGTGTGTGCTCTAATAACTCAAAAAGTACTTAACCGATTTCGTTGAAAATTTCACAATTTATTATTATTTGTCCTGAGAGTTTTTAAATATTATTAGTTTACATATTTATATAACAGTGCGTACAAAACGACAAAATACTGGTCACATAATAACTGTCTACGGAAACTGATATTGACATAGACAACGATCAATATAGACAATGACAATCGATGTAGTCATCTCTCGATATATATAACGACATTAAAAAATTTACTAAATTAAGTTTTAGGTTATTTATTTATACGTTTTTACTTTCTTGTACGAAGTAAAGGAAGTATTGTAATCGCGAAAAATTTCGGTTTTCAGATTTCAATGGAAATATCTATTTCGACCATCCTAATCCATTCTGACTAGTTTCGGTGTGACGTCTGTACGTACGTATGTTGAAATTTTGGATTTAGGACTGTTGTAACATCTAGTTATGCACTTCCCCCTTTGATTACAATCGAATAGACCAAAAGTGACCAAAAAAGCCCAAAATCCAAAAAAAAATTTGGATTTTGGACTTTTTCTAAACTGCAGTAATAAGCCCTTCATTGAGATCTTTTCAACGATATATCATAAATGGTATTTGTTTGCATCGGTTCCAGAGTTATAGCCAAATAAAATTTTAATTAACACAATATTCTGATCTTACAAGGGAAAGGCACATCGTTTCGAATCAGATTTCATTTCCTTTTTTTAACTTTTTTATTTTTATTTATTTTTTTTAAATTCAAATATATTGATTTATTAATAATTATTAACCTCTGACGGTAAAAACACGTTTACAATGAATAATAAATCAATAACAAAAAAAAAAATATTGAAAAATATCAGAAGTTAATAAAGGATATGAAGTCTGATTCAAACCGATGTGCCATTCCCGTTTAAGATCCAAATATATCATTATTAAATTTTCATTTAGCTATAACTGTGGAACCAATGAAAATAAGTACCACTTATGAACATCGTTGAAAAGCTCTCAATCAGGATTTATTGCTGCAGCTAAGAAAAAATCCAAATTTTTCTGGATTTCGGGCTTTTTTTGACAATGACAATCGATGTAGTCATCTCTCGATATATATATAACGACATTAAAAAATTTACTAAATTAAGTTTTAGGTTATTTATTTATACGTTTTTAATTTCTTGTACGAAGTAAAGGAGGTATTGTAATCACGAAAATTTTCAGTTTTCAGATTTCAACGGAAATATCCACTTTGACCTCCTGAATCCACTTTGACTAGTTTCGATGTGACGTCTGTACGTACCTATGTATCTCGCATAACTCAAAAAAGATTAGCCGTAGGATGTTGAAATTTTTGATTTAGGACTGTTGTAACATCTAATTGTGCACATCCCCTTTTGACTGCAATCGAACGAACCAAAAATGTCCAAAAAAATCCCAAAATCAAAAGAAAATTGGATTTTGGACTTTTTCTTAACTGCAGTAATAAGCTTTCATTGAGGGATTATCAAGGATACATCATAAGTTGTACTTATTTTCATTAGTTCCAGAGTTATAAACAATTTAAATTAATGAAATATTTGGATCTTACAAGCGGAAGGACATCGGAAGGAATCAGGCTTCATCTCCTTTCTTTTTTTTAACTTTTTTTAATTTAAATATATTGATTTATTATAAATGAGTAACCTCTGATTGTAAAAAAGGTTTTACAATAAATAATAATTGTACCATAATAACAATAGAATTTATATATATATATATATATATATATGAAAAAATATCAGAAGTTATTAATGAAATAAAATTGTATGTACTATTCGTTTAAAAGCAAATGTTTATATATAATTTAATAGGCGTACAAGGAAGCAATGTGATGTCCACATCAGATTTTTTTCTGTAACGGATATCTTTAATATGTTAACCCTCATTAGGAATATCGCGATATTTCTAATTGGAGATAATGACCAAGCTTTTAAGGTATAAATATGCAAAGTTTCATTACAATCTGTCAAGTAATTTTTGGGTGATTCGCGCATAGGGATGACCCTAGTTATTATTTTATTTTATTTATAGATTGCATCACTTATCATAAAATAATCACATAAAAACGTTCAGGAACATTTAAAAATAAAAATTACATAAATATGTATTAACCAGATATTTGTTTTTAAAACAGGTTCTACCTGGTTAGAACAATTATATTCAGTATATTAAGAACGCAATTCTAAAAAAAGTGACTTTTAGCGAAGGTTTATTATTCTTATTTCTTCGAAAAGGAAACTGAAAAACCTAAAGCATGAATTATAAGGCGCTTATAAAATTCTAAGATTGTATATTATAAAAATTCAATATAAAAAAAAGTTAATTTCGTATGATGTGGAATCCAAAATTAAAGCAAATTAATTCTTTGATTAATATGACGAAATGTGGTTATATATATATTTTTTCGACCGCTTTCTAAATGTATGGAATTATGCTTAAACGGTAGAAGATCTTTCTGAAAACAGCTCTTTAAGTTTTGTTTTTTGTTAATTGTTTCAGTTAAATTATATTTCTTTGTTAAAGTTTTTTGTTTAATGTATTCGTAGAAATGAAAAAAAATGTCTCCAATAGGAAACGGACTTCATTTGAAATACCGTCTATCTAAAAAATACTTTTTTTGAAATTAAATTAAATTCTTTTTTTTAAAAAGAATCCTTAATTAATATTTAAAAAAAAAATAATAATTTTTTGCCAACTTTCATAGTCCCCGTTAAAATAATCTATTTCAACCTGTTCTCGCAAGTGAAACCACTCCTCTCGGTCTTTTATCCGTAGGTCCCGGGTTCGAATCCCGGTCTGGCATAGCATTTTCACACACGCTACAAATCATTCATCTAACTAAATAAATACCTAACGGTGATCTCGGAGGTTAAAAAAAAAAAATGTTTTCACAAACGTTTTTAGATTTATAATATTATGATTTTAATTTTTGTCCCGGTAACTATTTGTGATACGTTGAATTTTAAATCAGTAAATGGGGGGAAAAATGTCTTATTATCAAGGAGCTGATATAAAATATTTTAATATGAAAAACAAGTAATATTTAAGTCATGATTAAGATAACTTTATTAAATTTTTTCCCTAATAATAATTTGCAGAAATAAATAATGTAAAATTTATATTCACCGTATCCAAAATATTGTACTACATTTTTCTGTAACTTTAAAAGTTTTTTATCATCATTAAAATAATTGTTAAGAATACATAACTAGATAGAGCTATGTATGAATAAATAAATGTAAAAAAAACAGGAATGCGTGTGTATAAATAAAGTAATTAAAATTTTTGTGAATACTTAACAGCTTAGTTGCTGTTTGTGTGAAAATCCATTAAAATATTTTTGTTTTGTACATATTTTTAATATCGCTTACAAATAACTAAGCTTATAATCTGTATTTTTTCTGAAAATTCAAATATTTTATTTATTTTTTGAATAATTCAAAAACATTTATAATGTATATCTATTGAAATAAAAGAAATATATATATAAGTGTAGGATATAATTTTTTATGTTTAGTTATTAATTAATTAATCATCAAATAACCGTGTAATTTTGTTAATGACTTTTTTTCAGAGTGAAATACAAATTTTCCAGCTATTTTTTCATGATTTACATAAAATTTATTAAAGAAAAATTATTTTTCTGTAATTATTAAATTATTGTATTTAATCCAAGTACATTTTTCTAACTTTTATAAATATTTATATTAATCGTCAAATTTTAGAAAGGTCAGTTATCATGTAAAACGGGATGAATTACTAAATAAATTTAATGTTATCTACAACGTTCTGTCACAGTATACTATCCGTTCTATTGTATTATTTAGCAGAGTCAACACTAATCTCAGATTCCTAGGCAGAACTGCGCACATACTTGTTAAAGTACTCTAAACTTTAAGGAATAATAATCAATTAATTCTAATACGAACCAATTACGAGAGATATTAACCCAATTAGCTATTACCGAATTACGAGAGGGTGGTTGAAATGTAATGGACAGTCGCTCATAACTTCGAAAATAAAAAGAGAGATACGAATGAAATAAATATAACATAAAAATAAACTTTATTTGCTACAAGATCATACAATTTATTTTTCTATGAAAGCATCATTTACAGATACACTTTTCTCCCAAAAGTAAACCGGTTTTTTCATTTCATCAATGAAGATTGCTTGCTATCTTTTTTTGATCCACGATCTTACTGCTTCCTTCGGTTTATCATGCATGGTGTAATGAATATACTAATATCTCTCTAATTATAGAAAAAAAATGAAAATCGTATAGCATCAAATATAGTGAAGGTGGAAGATATGGGATAGGTTCAAATTTCAATTTTACAAATGCTTTATTAGTTGTACGCAAAGTATGTAGCTGAAAACCGATAAGGTGCAGAATTATCTATTCCGTACATTGTCGAACATGATACGTATTTCTCTTAACACGCCAGCCTCCGTGGCGCGAGTGGTAACGTCTCGGCCTTTTATCCGGATCCGGAGGTCCCGGGTTTAAATCCTGATCAGGCATGACATTTTTACACGCTAAAAAATCGTCACTTCATCTCACCCTCTGAAGCAATAAGTAACGGTGGTCCTGGAAGCTAAGAAAAAAAATTACACAGAATACCTATGCAATACCTGGCTACCAGCAGCCAGTCACGCACACGTGTTTGAAATCACAGAACACTGTCAAGAGAACCTTTTTTTTTTTTCAGAGTACTGCGTTTTGAATTCGTTTTTATTGTGGTGAACCGTAGTGCCGGTATTCCATCCGTACTCTGCTATATTTTTCTGGGTCGTAATGATGCACTCGAGTTTCATCTCCCATCACGTACTGAAAATAAAGAAATCTTCCTGGTTACGATAACGTTTCAAAAGCTGTTTACATGTTCCTTTTGTTGTTCTTCTTTTCTGTGAGTGTGCGTGGTATCTACAGTAAACAGATTTTACGGTTACGCAGTTGTGAAATAATGTGTCTACTCGTTTATTCAATACGTCTATCTACATGGCGTTGTTGTGTGGTGTTACGTTCATTTTGAATGGACCCGGTCATTTCCTTTTCGTGCTGCTAAAAAAAACCGGTCGACTACTGTGAAGTTTTCCTCAATATTCGTTTTACAGCTTCTGTTGGAGAAAATTTTATTTCCGACTTACTCACTTGATTATCTGATTAAGCATTTCATCACCGTAAACAGATTTCAAACGATGATGAATATAACTAGCGTTTACTTTTTTATCTGTTCAAATTCAGTCGATGGATGGATGTTGTTTTAGATGGATATATGTAGCAGGCGTATTCAGCTCTATAACAGTGGCGAGTTGATCACCGAATTTTGGAGTATTACTAGTACGAGAAATGAACTACAAGATGGTAGCACTTTCTCATTTCGTTAGACATTTTGTTTTTCAGTCGCATTGTTGTGTGCATTAAATTTTAGTCGTTCCTTATATAACCGTGTTTTTTGTTTTTGTTTTACGATGTATAAAAATTAATTTATAATAAATGAATAAATTAATTCATAAAAAATTAATTAATTTTTATTTTTAAAGTGTGTAAAATTAAAAAAATTTAGAGATTTTAAACCTAAGTTTCCTTCGCGAGAAATAGATCAGAACTATTAATTAGAGTAATACCGGATAACACAATTTATATTACAACATTGCTATTATAAAAAAGTAAATTACCGACGTTATGTTCTTCAAATGAATAGTATAATACTGAAATGAGTGTGTACATCTCGCATTATCTCTCCACTGGGGGCAATCGAGTCATAACAAACTATTATATTTTAAATAAACACAACAAGTGAATTACATACACAAAAAACGGTAGAAAATTCATTTGGTATAATCAAATACAAAAGATTAAAAAATTAATTAAATTTAACAAAGAATTCAAAATTCTACTGATATATTAATAGGTAATGCGTGAATAAAAAGACGAATTAATAATAAATATAATGGAATAAAATTGCCTGGCCATTCACCTATATATAACCTACTTAAATAAAGAATACAATAGTCTTTAAATGTATAATATAAAAACGACTAAGGGACGGGAACAAGCACCTTCGAGGAAAATATAACAGTAAATAAAATGTTGGTAAATTTCTTTATTTGTTTAGTTGCGGGTCAAAAAACGAAAAACTTCGTAAATAGCCAGATAACCGATCACCACTACATCTTTATAAAAATGATTTGTGACATTTTGTTCATGTACTTGTATTATAAATAATAAATAACTAACTATATATACTTCCTATACACGTGCGTGAGGTAGAGGTAGTAAATATATAGTCAAAGTAGGAGGGTGATGCGTTGTATTATATTTAGACAGCAGTGTATTTGATTTACTATGGTCCCCAAATGAATAGTATAGTGCAGTTGCAAAAAAAACCATCCCCGGAAGTTTCCCACGAAACAAAATGTCCTAGCTATTTACACACGTAGATAAAAATAATATATAGTTGTAACCTCCACCACCCACCCTTAACAATAGAGCGGAACAGTTCATTTTTTCTTCCTTCCTTTATCCTTAAACTAGTTCCTTCCTTATTTCCAATAGTACCGTAATATGCGTTAAACAAAAAAAAAAATGAAAAATTTCTCAAAAATAAAATTTCTCATTTTTATTTATGATTATTGTTTAAAAGGAAAAATGTTATCTTAAAATGATAAAAAAACAAGAAAAGTATTCCGGTTATTAATAATAAAAATTAAAGAATTAGAGCAAACAAAACCAAAAAAAACGTTTAATTTTTAAAACTGAGAAATAAATCTTAAGAAAATTTTTCAAAAAATATACCTATAAATTAAGCTTAAACAATTTTCATAAGTAAAGTTTTCTCTAAATCTAACATCCCTTTCAATAAAGGCTGAAATAAGAAATAGTTAGTTTTCAAAAAAGTTTAGGTCCGGTTGTCTACAATTATAAAAAATTGTAGACATTTCTTGATACCTCTATTTATAAAGTATAAACTTTCAAAGAATTTTTGAAAAATATTTAAACCGAAGGGAAATAGAAAAAAAACCTAAAAAACCATATACTGTAATTCAGGAAGAAAAGGAAGTAATTTTGTAACTGATTTTAGAGATTGAAATAAGGAAAAAGTACATATATCCAAAAACACTTAATTGTCGAATTATGGTTATTTTTTAAGACGTTATATAAGGGGTAACATTGATGGTTTCTTATGTTTTTGATCTAAAAAATCGAATAAAACAGGTCCCAGAACTGTATCTCCCGTAGTGTTCGTGATATAAAACGGAAAGCAGAAAGATTCGGCGGCTAAAAAGGTTTGAAATATAATAACTGTTAAATGTCTAAATGCGTAAATTTTGTTATCAAAATCTGTAGAGAATTTAATTCTGAGGAAATGTATGTAACAAAGTCTACAAAAAAAAAACAAAACTTAACAGAAAAATGTATTGAATTTGTAAATATTAAAAACAGCTGCTTTTGAATTGAAATCTACTTATCAAGTTGATGGAGTACCGACACATTTCACGAATGAAGCGAGACAATACTTAGATGAAAAATTTTGTTGTAAATGGATTGGACGTAGAAGACGATAAAATGATCACCGGACTTTACTCCCTTAGATTGCTGTTCATGGAGATATAAAAAATGCGAGGTACACAAGCAAAAGGTAGACACACGTGATGAACTGATGGCTCGAATTGTCTATGCTGCTGCCCTCATAAAGGAATGCGAAGATATCTTTAGATTGGCGACAGAAAATGTAAGGAAACGAGTTCAAAAGCGGGTCGATGTCAGCGGTAGAATTTTCAAACATTTATTCTAAATTAATACAGTATAAACCACAGCGAGTGTTTTTTTAAAAGTACACTAATTAAAAGTATTTTAATTTTGCAAAGGTCTAAATTTATTGTACAAAACACAGGTGATTTTAATTTTTACAAATTCTAACATTTTTCTGTTATGTTTTGTTATATTTTGTTTTTTACAGACTTTATTACATCAATTTTCTGAGAATTAAATTCTCTACAAATTTTGATAGTAAAATTTACACATTTGTTAGCACATAACATTGTGTTTCAAATCGAAAAAAGAAATGGGTGTTTCGTCACCAAATTTTTCTACATGTTTTATTTGATTTTTCAGGTAAAAATATAAGAAACCAACAAGTTTATCCCTTAATTAACGCCTTAAAAATTTCATTATAACCTCCTTTCACCGGGCGAATTGAAATTCGGATAAAATCTTTCGTCAGCCGTAACTCAATAACAAAGCGTTTGGACATACTTGTGTGAACTTTTTCCTTCTTTCAAGCTCTAGAATCAGTTCCCAAATTATTTTCCTTTCTTCCTGAATCAAATTCTGTATTTATAATAAATAATAGTTTGCTTTTTGTTTATCAAGGTTTTAATTTAATATATATAATTTTACAAAATTCATATTTATTGATGATAAAAAAACGATAAGACAGCGCATTAGTATTCTAAAAACTCATTTTGAATCTTTGAATTAACCTCAACACTTCAGATTAGAATAAACGTATATTACACAATAGTATATTTTAAACAGAAAAGCTCGATGAAGAAAAACACATTTGTTTTTTAGGTTTCAAGTAAAATAAGTTTGTTAATTGAATAATAATTGCGTAAATTTTATAATCAAAACTCGTAAAGAATTTACTTTTAAGAAAATTGATGTAATAAAGCCTATGAAAAAAAACAAACAGAACAAAACTTAGCAGAAAAATATTAAGAATTTGGGAAATTAAAAAACAGCTGTTTTTAGTATCATAAATTTTGACCTTAGAAAAATTAGGTTGGCACATTAACTTAATTTGAATACTTCTCATTGTTATCATAAAATTATGGTTAGGTGTTAATAATAACGTTACGACTGTTTAGTTGTTTTTGACGTAATTTTGATTGTTTAATTATTTTTCAGAATCAAGTTATGTAATTTTTCTTTATCTTTGTTGTACTCTACACTGTAACTACATTATTCCAATTGAACTCAGCTTAAAAATACAAAATTCCGTTTTGAATTCTTTGTTTTGAAAAATGCCGAATCTCTTCACACACAGAACATGCTGATATGATTTTTGTTTGGGGCTAAAAAAATTATAAAAAAATATTTCAGTATTAAGAGATACGGTTGATTTTTTTAAATCTTTATTTTTTATTATTTATATCATATGTATTGCAGTAATAATATATATATAATTATATAATAATATTGTAATAATAATATTATTTATATTATATATTGCAATAATGCCTTTGAAATCATGATCTCTTATGCGGCGCCCGTTTGGACGCATAGGTTGGATATGATTACAGTACTTATTCAAAATTTAAGGAGTGCCCAGCGCAGAGCCTTAATTGTATGCACTGGTGTTTTTAAAACAACCTCCTACGAAGCTACCACTGTATTGGGAAAGGCTCTCCTATTCGATTTAGTGGTGAAAGTTCGGGCAGTCATGTAGAGATTGCGAAGAAGCCGAGAGGCCGAGATATTTGTGATACGGTTTCGGGCCGGGCCAATACCGGAACGGAACGGTGATCACTATGCACCGGATCTAAATTTCGTTCAGTTGCCCTTCTCCCGCCTGCAGAAGAGGCTGCAGAGCCTCACGATAGAAGCATGGCAGCTAGAACGGGACACCACGACTAAGGGAAGATCCCTGTAAAGTTTATACGGGATCTGGGGAGATGGTATGCCACAGGTTCTTTTTAAGGGCAATGGGTGCCCAGGTGCTCACCAACCATGCTAATTTGAACCAATATCTGTTTCAGTTCCGCCTGGCAGCAGATCAGCTGTCCGTCTGCGGGGAGGTCCAGTCAAATGAATGCCTGATATTTGACTGCCTGCTCTTGGAGGGGGGGGCAGAGATCGGGCCACCCTGGTACTTACAGGTCAAGGGGAAAATTGGCCACTCATAAGCGGCGAGTCAATGTGGCGAAAGCCGCTATGTCGGACCGTGTGGGAGTTCCTTGATGCGTTTGCTATGTTCAATCGACATCAGTAGTTTATTAAAGGAAAGACTCCTAACGCACTGCTGTGGGAAGCTAACCTTGAGATATATGGCTGACCACCAACCAATTATGGCTCCAAGCGCTTTAATATGGTGAACAGGTACTTGCCGGCATTCAGCGACCTACGTGTGGTAGCGAATCGCTGTCTTGACAAAGTAAATTTTAATTTATGGATGTCATATATGTTTTTTTTAGCAGTTGACGGGGTGCGCCTACCCATTTTAGTAAATATATGAAAGGTGAGCGGTCGGGACATGTGGTGTTGGGACGGTGGTGTACGGCACTGTGCTTAGTCCACTCACGCTGTTACGTAAGCTCTAGGAGCTATTTAGAACACTGGTCGCTAAACTGTTTCGTAGCCTTTTGTGGCACAGTCATTCGGTCTTATACTATAGGGCGCCCGAATGGGCTGGTGGCGGGAGAAATGCCAAGCAAACCAATGTATTGCAATAACAAATTTGTTTTAACAGTTTTCTTTAAAGTTCCTCTGAAGAAAATTGAAATTGGTTTTTTCACGAATTCCCCCGTCTTCTTAATGACTTTTGATATGACCAATGTCCCACATATAGAATTATTGAGCCAAATTTGAAGAAAATTGATTCGGTCAATCCTGACATATAAGCAATGCAACACACATACGTGTGTGGACCTTAAAATGTAAAGATTTGCAAAAAACCCGATATCCAATTTTTAACATGATCATGATACTTTCCCCTTTAATATCCTAATATTACCTTTAAATCCGTTAATGTTATATGAACATTTCATTTTATAAAATTTTGTTGGATCAATTATTATCTTACGGAAAAATATTATGATGAAATCCGCACCAATTTTCCCGGTTGTTAGCTGGAAAATAAAAACTGTACGGTAATTTTAAAACTGTCCCGGCTCAGTCTTTTATGCTCAAGAAAATTTTAAATAGAAAATAATACAATACAATTAATTTTTTGAGTCTTAACTTTATTTTAAAATTAAGTATATAATTTTAAAATAGAAATTATAAATATTATTGCATCTTGTAAAATTCTTAAGCAATTAAAATTGAAACCGTACCGCGTTACAACTGTGCAATAACTGAAGGAGATAGAAAAAACGAAACGACTGAATTATTGCAACTGGGTTCTCGAAAATATTGTTGGTGAACAGATAGAAATGATGTCGTATTTCCTGTTAGACGAGACACGGTTTCATTTATCCGGCTATGTTAATTCGCTAATTCGCAGAAAATCAGGTACTGGATGGCAATAAATCCTCACGAGATATCCGTGCGTCCACTTCACGATGAGAAAATTGGTGTTTGGTGTGCCGTTTTTGGATATCGTTTAGTGGGACCAATATTTTTTGACCGGACTATCAATAAACAAGTTTACCTCACAATTTTCGAAGAGCTCCGTGTGCAGTTAACTAACAACGAAAAAGAATACAGCTTCTTCCAACAAGACGAAGTAACGTGTCACACATCAAACGTGTTTCACTGAATCGCGTTCATGCGGCTTTCACAAATGAACGAGCTGTCAGAAGAGGACGGTGGCCTCTGTACAAACTTAGGTTTCATTCGTGTTATTTAAAATTCACTATTTAATGAGAAACATTAATTTTCATTTAAATTAGGACTTTTAAAACGTAAAAATCTTCGGCTTCGGTCGGATTCACACTCGACTCCTGACGATTTAACGGCTCCGTACAGTTCCACAGCTCCTTTCCGATGCATTCGGCTTCTGTCGGCATCACTCGGCTCTTTACATTTAACTCGGATTCTGTCGGCTTCACTCGGCTCTTTACATTTCACTCGGCTTCATTCTGATGCACTCGATTACTGACGATCGGGCGACTCCGTACACAGCGTATAAGAAAGTTCTTCACTTCATTCAGGCAGTCCTATTTCAGTCTTCGACGAGACTACTACAAGTCTCTAAAGACTCATAAGTATTTTTCACTCGTTGCATTTATTAATACATACTTACATAATGAGTTACAAGTTGTTAATGTTATACATATAAATGATATTTACAATTATAATAAAATGATTATAATCGCAAGACTTAATCTATTAAAAAAATGAGCACCACTAAAACAGCCTCCAAATTCTTCAGAGTTATTTATATGCGAGTTTTTCCTTTGGGGCTATCTAAAGGAGAGAACTTATGCATTTAATCCACATTGAACACAACCTACCCATTCTGCAGCGATTACGTTATGAGTTCGAGGTTTTATGTTGCTCACCCTTACAACTACGTAAAACTAGTGCTCTTAGCACTAGTAATATATTTGTTGCTTTGATTTTACTTTTACAGATACCAACTGGAGATCCGATTAATCCTCTTATAACCGTTTCTAATCTTCCTGCTTTACGATTATGAATTTCAATGTACGTATTTGGTTACGGGTTCCTTGTCTGCGACCAGAAAACGCGGTATAAAATAGAAGGAAAACTTATTTTCCAAGGACGAAATATTATTCACATTGAAAATAGATGAAATACGGAAGTGGTGATTGAGATACGGCTGTAGCTGTACCTTACGATGAAAGTCACCTCTCTGTTGAATATAGATATTTATAATTTTATATTTTAGAATATACAATTATTTATTCAAAACTATTAAAAAAAATAAAAATAATTTTCTGTTTCAGTTACCGAAAAATTTATCGATAAAAAAAGAAAAGAAAAAAGAGTATTTTCCTTTAATTAAATAATATACTTAAAAAGAAAATATATGTATTCTATATCTATCTATCGATCTCATTTCAGTAGTAACAGTAAACTTTACCTGACCGGTAAAATAAAATTGCAGGTACTGAATCAGCAAAGTCCAACCCATCGACTCACCCCTTAAATCTAAACATGTTATCCGTTCGCCTACCCTTTCCTATTTCTGTTCAGCATGCTTCATGACACGTTCAGCAATAACCTTCGCCCTATCTCTCTTTTATTTATCCAACTTCCTGTATTGACTGTAGTGTTGGACACGACGTGAATAAAAATAAACTGTATTCAGACAGCAGCAGTTTTGAGATGGGTAAGTGAAGTGGTTCGAATGGATAAACCATAAAAAAAAAAAAAAATGAAAAAAGAAGATAACCGATATAGAAAAGATTTTTTTTTTCTCTAATTCCTACAATATTTTGTATATATAAATTAATTAATATGTAACTATTGTTGTCAATACATTTTACGTTATATTTAATGGGTTATTTTGAATTTTATAAAAGCCGGGAATGAATCGCATAAGTTTTTCGGCTACGTCGGTTAAGTTATGCAATTTAATTTTAAAAAAAGAAACGAAGATCATTTTTATAAATACTAAAGTGGAAGGAATATCAAAATATAAAATTTTTAAATTTTAAATGAAACGGATAACTTACGACGTGGATTTAAAATAAAAACAAATTTTATAAAAGATTTTTAAGAAATTAAAAAATAAATGATATCGCAAACCATTGGAATGGGATAGACAATAATATTTATGGTGATTTGAAAACCGTTACTGTAGACTACATAGATGCAAAAAACTCTCATTACATCCTTTTCTGAAGTACGACGTAGTTAAAAATATATATTATAAAGCATCTTTTGGAGAGGGGATGAATGTTAAATCAAATTTTTTGGTAATCTGCGATCTTGATAACGAAGTGCCCTAGTAAAGAAGTGAAATTTTATATCAGCCAAAACACCCCTATTCCTCCTTTTATAGAAAAACTTAATTTTCTCTTTTCTCTCAGAGGTAGTTCCTGCATACCGAGTTTGAAGAAAATCTTTCGACAGGGTCTAGCGTTATGACTAAATACAGGTCAATATTCATACGTACATACGCATACGTACGTTCATACGTACATACGCTAAACCGTTTCATTTTAAAAGAACATATTCTGAAAACTTTATAAATATTTCTTATCTTTCTAAAACTACATACCTTATACTACTTCTCTATATAATCGCCATATGAATTAAAACATTTATCGTAGCGATACACCAGCTTCAATATACCCTCGTCGTAATCTTCTGCCACCACTCCATTTAGGCACTGATTAATAGTATTTTTAAGTTCATCGTCACCCGCGAATTGCTTACCGCTCAAAACTTCGTTCAATTTCCCAACAAATGGTAATCAGAAAGAGCTAACTCCGGACCGGACTATATGATGGGTGATCGTAAATTTCCCATCCAAATGTTCTCAGTAAATCACGTGTCGGACCCGCAACATGTGGACGTGTATTATCGTGCAGCAGTATGACGCCGTCGGTCAGCCGCCCACGTGGCCGATTTCGAATGACAACTTACGTAG
Organism: Lycorma delicatula; assembly: GCF_047948215.1. NCBI lineage: Eukaryota > Metazoa > Arthropoda > Insecta > Hemiptera > Fulgoridae > Lycorma > Lycorma delicatula. Next base: position 108,879,776 of record NC_134464.1, on the reverse strand, counting down.
AGTTTCGCAGTAGCCTTCGCATTTATAGTCGTTGCACGTGGCATGAAATCAATCAGCAGTACGCCAAACCGAACCCAATAGACTATGGGCATCGGTTTGCATCCAAATGGCTGTGGCTTGACCTTTGCTGGTTTGGTGGTGACTGAGGATGATGCCATTCACTTGACTGCCGTTTTCTGTCTGTAATATAATATGAAATCCATGTTTCATCGCCGGTAATAATTGAATTAAGGAACTTATCACACCTTTTTCTGTGTAGCGCATGAAAAATTACAAAACGGATCCCATTCGGATTTTTTGTGAGGTTCCGTTAAGACGTGCGGCACCCAACGTGCACATAACTTTCTGAAGCCTAAATGGTCATGAACAATGCAACCAGTAACAACTCTTGAAACATCAGGAAAAAGAAGGTCCAGGTCGGAAACCGTTGAGCGACGATCTTTTCTGTTATTTCTAAACCTTTCCACCATTTTCTTACGTTTTTCCATTCATTACATTATCGTACAGCAACCAGCTGCATATGAATTTCAACCGGCTTAACATTTTGATGGTTTAAAAAACGTCTGACTCTACCCACGTATTTCACAATCGGCGGCAACATCGATTTCCTATTCATTTTATAACGTAATAACTCATACGTAATCAAAGGTACTACAACACAACAACTGACAGGCAACAATACACTATGTACATTACTAGCGTGACCACGAACGATACAGGTTCAGCAACCTTAAGGAGAGAAATTTCCCAGCGGTCTTTACTTTAGACATATCCCTCTTACATTTTTTAAACCTGGAATCATTGGAAAAACAAAACTTTTTTCGCAGATTATTTACAATTTATTTAATTTTTTAAAAATGTTTTCTTAAGGCACAAAACTTTAAGAGTCACATCTTTTTAGATTTTTTTTACCGACCTACATATTTTCCCGTTAGAGCTACACAGAATAAATCGCTATAGATGGAACTGTAAAAATTAATGGAATTTCTTTTGTAATTCTTTCCCTAATGTGCATGTTGCAATCTGCTCAGCGAGTGAACAATAAGCAACCAACGCACGACCCAATGAGAAGAGGATGGTATGAATGACATAAAAAATGAGGTGTCTTGTAAAGACTCAGGTCGACCATTCCTGAAATGTGTTGTTAATTGAATTTCAACCACAAAGTACACCAATATCCTTTGTCTAGTATTCAAATCAGTATAAAAGTAACTAACTTTTACTAGGATTTGAATCTCAGAACCTTCAACATCGAAAATCAGCTGTAAAACAACTGATTTGCGACGACGAGTTAACTAATAGATTAGTTCGGTGGGCAATAATGTAAGTGTAAATAATAATAATAATAATAATAAGGTAAACTAATTATTTTACAATGAAACTTTTAAATGTAAGAATTACCTTTACCAAAAAAATCAATTTCTAGAATATATATTTTTTTAATTTAAAAATCGGTTTAAATAATGAAAAAAGGGAGAGATGTATAAAGGTGATTTACAAAGAATATAATAAATTTTCAGCACATGTTCTACTGGTGAAAATAAAGAAGAAAGTACTTAAAAAACAAGTTCCGAAACGCTTCGTTAGCAAGCGTCTGCTGGTGAAAGATTTTACCCTGATTTCTGCGCTTTCGTTACAATTAACTCAGACTATAATTTTTGGGACCACTAAAGTTACTCAAAAGTAACTGTAGTGGTTTTATATAAGATATAACTCGAAAAAGTAAAAAAAGTAAAAAAAATAGATTCTACAACTGCATTTTTAGTAGCTTTCCAAAAATCTGAGGTTAAAGACAAATTAATGGGGTCAAAAACCATATTAGTTTATGTTTGGCGTAAAATAAATTTGTTTAATGTATAAACACACATTAAATTAAGCTTTTAAAGAATTTGATTCCGTGTAAAATGATATGAATAAAATCCATAGAAACTAAATACAAACGTAAGAATTTTGAACTTTAATAAAAACAAAACATATGTTAACGAAACAGATTTTAATTTGTTTTAAATGAAAAAAAAAATTGAAAATTACAAAACAAAAATCAAATATTTTAGAGAAATAAAAAAACAACACTACAATAGATAATTTATTGAACTTTTTTAAAGCTAATATATATATATTAATCTTTTCTAAATTTGTTTAAAATTATTTATTTCATAAGATTGATTTTAGAATAACTAATTTCATTATCTGATTCTAAATTTTTGTTTGAAATAGAAGAGTAATAAACATTTAAATAAGTGAATGGAATAGTGCGGTTCGATGTAATTTGTATCAGTTTTTCTATAAAACCTTGATTAACGCTGTGTTTATAATATTTTGAAAGAAAAAAAATTGGCAACATTCAACCTGCCAGAATTTATTTTTTCAGGATCTTAAAATCTTTATCATCCCACTCTATTTATTTTAACATCTCTCTAAGAACCGTGTAGTTTAAGAAAATATCGATTTCATTATTTAATATATCTTTATCTTTGAAATGACACAAAGTGTTCAAAAAGTAACGCAAACGTTTTTCCTTCTCTTGTTGCTGGTTTAATTGAGGAAAATGGGTTACACAATGCAACAGAGAATATTCATTGTCTCCCAATACATTAGATGTGCCGGTTATGCCCAGACCTAGAATGCCATTGCAGAAAAGTGTACGGTGTGGATGCATCAAACAAATCGTTCATCAAGCAACCGTACGACAAGAGATAGGGAATGAGGCAGATGCAGCCAAAAGTGGTCGACCGAAACTGCTAACACAAGAAAGATTGATCGACTTGCAAGCTTCACATTCAGTAAGTCCCAAGAAGTCTGTGCGACGCCTATCTAATCAGTCTGGTCTCTCCGTTGGTAATGCCCACACGACATCGGGCAAGTGTTTAAAGATGCATCCGTACAGAAATCGTGTTGTTCACGAGTTGTTACCCGCAGATACTGGAAAATGTGTAGATTTCTGTCAGCGATCACGTCATCCGTAACTCCAGATTGGGAAGAACTCGATGATTGGTTTCGGTTTGACAAGGCATAGTTCCACCTTCACGGTTACGTGAATGCACATAATTCAGCATTCGGTATACGGAAAATCCTCATCAGCTGCAGGAGTCTCCTCTGCACGGACAAAAAGTTCCTCTGTACGGAAAAAGTTCGTATTTGGTGTGCAATTTCACGTTGACGAATCTTTATGACATTCTTTCATGGTATACTATACAGTGAGCTATACATATATCTCTTCCCCCCCCCCCCCGAAGGGGAGAAGATCCCGCCTCGTAGCGTGTCAGGTCGGCTACACCCCCCCCCCCCCGGTCCTTGCCAACAACACTATGACTTTCTTGGATCAGCGTTTTCATGGACAAGTGATTTTGAAGGGGTTGTGGTACCTCGGTCACCTGATTTATCCCCCTCATGTTTTCTTATGGGGAATATCTTAAGGATGCCGCTTACAAAACTTATCCTCACACCGTTCCCGAATTGCAGAGCAAAACTGAACGATATGTCATTGCAATTTCTCAACAAACGTTACTACATGTGTTTAAGAGCATGCAACGTCATAATCAATTTTGTAAAGCGCATAATGAAGGCCACTTTCAACAACTATTACTCATTTTCCCATAAGGTTGCTTCACTTTTTGAATATTCTGTTATATCGACCTGATTTTTACGTAAAAGATTTGTATGATTTATTCTATTTATACGATATTACGAGTATTATTAATAGTAAGAATAAAATACGGTTTAAGCACTCCATCACAGGAACCGGATGTTTTTGAAGTGGGTTGTACTCGGGCGTTCGTGGTGGGTGGGGCACGTGGCTGGTGTCTGACGTTTCCTTTGTTCATAGCATTTAAATTTTAGTCGTTGAGATGGAGCCGTGGACGCTAGACCAATGCCTGTACGCGTATGACAGTTTTGTGCGAAATGACGAATCCGTAACTGCTATTCAGCGAGATTTCCGCCGTCAGTTTAATATTCATCGTAATGCAATATTAAACTTCTCGTAACACAATATTGCGATGGGTAAACAACCTTCGAACAAGCGGTTCAATATTGAAGAAAAAACCACCGGGTCCCCGACGAACTGCTAGCACTCCGGAGAACATCGAACGAGTAAGGGAAGCCATTGTCAGAAGCCCACACCGCTCTATTCAGAGGAATTCAGCAGCGCTTCAAATGAGCACAAGTACGGTAAGACGAATTCTGCATACAGACCTGCATTCCATCCTTACAAGATAGCCGCCATGCAGCAGTTAAACGAGCAAGATTTCACGCAGCGATTACAATTTTGTCGACGAATGCTTACCATTTTTGAAGAAAATGAAAATTTGTTATTGTTAATGAGCGACGAAGCCCATTTTCATCTGAATGGCTTCGTAAACAAACAGAATTGCCGGTATTGGGCAGAAAGAAACCCACATCAGCTTCACAAGAGACCACTTCATAGCCCAAAGGTATCTGTGTCTGGCGTGCAATAGGAAAGGTCGGTGTTATTGAACCATATTTTTTTGAAGAAAATGACGCTGCCGTAACTGCAACAGCTGATCGTTACATTGCGATGTTGAATAAGTTTTTCATCCCTGAGTTACGAAACCGGGGAGTCGATTTTAAAATTGTGTTATTCCAGCAGGATGGAGCTACAGCGCACACAGCGAGGGCAATGATGGCTGTTCTCCGTAACTTGTTTCCGGGACGGATCGTTTCCAGATTCGGCGACATTCCTTGGCCCCCTCGGTCGCCCGACTTGAGTAGTTATGATTTTTTTTCTGTGGGGGTTTCTGAAATCGCGTGTGTACGGCAATAAACCGCGTACATTGGAGGACCTAAAGATCGCAATTCGTCATCACGTCACCCAGATTGATATAGACATGCTGCAAAGAATTGAGGCCAGTTACCGTGAAAGTCTACAACAATGTATTGCCCAAAAATGGACATCACTTGCTGGACATAATTTTGCGTTCATGAGTAAATAACAAATGCTTTGATTTAACAAGTGTTTCAGTACCGATAAAACTTTTAAAGTAAATATTCAATTTTTTATGATTATTTTAAAAACATCCGGTTCCCGTGAATCACCTTGTATATTTTCACAGAAAAATGAAATAGATAATATTAAATATTTGAATTCCTTTTTACCACTTTTGGTTCCCTTTAATATCTTAGTTTTTTAATAACTAAATAAAAATTTTCCGATTTATGTGGAGCAGTGGATAGCTTCTCTGCCTTTCATCCGCAGGTTCCCAGGTTCAAATCCTACTCAGACAGGACATTTTTTTCATACACCACAAATTTCCATTTTCATTTTGCTTCCTTCTTTCTAAGCTTTTGTGGTGAATTAATTCAACAGTAAAAAAAAAAATCATTTTGACCACTTATTTTCAGCTTTACACAATAATATTAAAAAAAACATTGTTATTAAAAGTCTACATTTATTTTGCTATATAATAACAAATAAATAAAATTGGTTATTACATGAGGAAAAAAATTCTTGAATAAATATTAGAATAATGACACCAAAGCAACAATAATTATTAATATTTCTTAAAGGTATGCTTTGTACCTCTAATAGCTTTCACAAATTCCAGGTAGCCAGTTATCAACCATGTTGTTTCGTTAAATACAAGCTACAAAATAGCACGAGATTCCTATTTAACTGTGAAAACCTATATAACTTGTTAGTTTAAATTCAAATAATAATAATTTACAACAATTATTAGCACGGAAACATACAAGAAGTCGTTGTTATAAATAACATTGTTATTTTGTTATTTTCATCGTGGAATCTTTAGTCACATTTTATGACAATCTTTTTTTATGAAAAATCAATTTTTAAATAATTAATAAAATCGAATGAATTCATATTCAAGGAAAATGTTTTATTTATTTGAAATTATTATTGTGTTAAAATAGATGTTTCCTTTTTTAACAATTTGTCTAAGATTCAGGATAATCTGCCCTGAAATTAATATATTGGGTTAACTAACGGTAAATGACAAAAATAATAAACTTCTAAATTCAATTAAATTAGCGCAACTATAAATTTAGTTTGCTTTCATATTTTATGAAGCAAACATAGGAATATTCCCTATAAGGTTATCAGAAAAAAGCTTGTCTTTGAAATAGATTAATAAAATTACTCCTTAAATTTACATTAAAATAAAAAATAATTAAAATTTATCTTGGTTAAATCTCAAGGCCATTTAAATTTTAAATAAATGGATTTTTTCAACAAATTATATAAATGCAAGGTAGGAAGTAAAAATAATTTACACGATTTAGTTTATCAAACAAATTAATTTTTTACAATAACATAATTTTTATTTCTATTCAACTAGACGTCTAGACTAATGTACTAGTTTGCTTATCAGGTTAATCCTCAAGTATTAAAAAAAAATTAATTAGCTTATCAAGGATTTAATTTTACTGATACGAGTTTAAAGAGAATAAAGAATTAAAAGTTGAAAATTGTATTTTTTTCAGATTTAACTTCCATTCTATTTACGAGTAGATTACGAGGTATTGTCTTATGCCTTACTGCTTAGTGCAACTTGTTAGCCGATAGAATTTTACCAATATCCAGGAGATTTCTGGCCAACAATTAGATAATCTATGGTTTCAACAAGATCTTCGTGGTAAAGTGCCTACTTCCACGGTAGAGTGGTAGGAGTTCATCTGGAGTTTCCGGGTTTGAATCACAGTCAGACATAGCAGTTTCCATACGCTACAAAATTTCCATTTCATTCTCCCATGCACAAACTTCGAAGCTTATATGGTGAATTAATCATCCAAAAAATCAGGTGAAATGAAGCGCCACTCACTATCTACGGGTACGGCAAATTTTAAATGAAACAATTCCAGATCATTGAATAGATAATAGACGAGCTATAGAATGGTCCGCCAGGTCTCCAGATCTGTCTATTTTAGATTATTACTTTTGAGATTGCTTAAAAAATAACATATACAAATCAAAACCTGTAAACATAGACGACTTAAAAAGGCGTATAATTGACGAATTTGCACGTGTACTACAGAACATGTCACAAGTTATTAACAGATATTACTCAACGTTAGCCTTCTGCAAAGTTGTAGAGGGGAATCATCTTGAATATTTTTGGTAAAATAATATGGTTTGAACATTTATTGTATAAGTAATTTAGGAACGAAAAGAATTAACTAAATTTTAAAATTTAATATTAAATAAAATAATCTATATATATACAAAACAGCATGTCGTGACCGATTCATAATCAACGCCTAGCAAAAACTACTAAAGATAAATTAATGAAAATTTGTGTAAAACGTTCTATTTACCGGTATAAGAACATACTAACAAAGGATTTTTTTATATCCCAAGTTTAAAGGGTTAAAACGGAATAATGAAATTTACAATTTTTTTAATTTCTCCGTAAAAAAATAGAAATATCAACTTGAATTTTGGTTTGTCTAATTTACGTGTAAATATCTCAAAACCCATTGCTAGATTTATCAAAATTCGATCTTGAAAGGGAAATTTTGTACAATTAATTGCAAATTTTCTCCATTTCTGACTGTACTAAACGATATGTTCATTCGATTTGGGCTTGTAAACCTTCTTCAGATAAATATTTGAAAACCACTGTCGAGTTTTTTGAATTTTGATTTTTTTAAGGGGTGCGACGGTGTACTCCACCGGTGTGTACGGTGCAGCGGCTCCACCAATACAACTACTGCCGCTGTAAATATTTGTGCGATGCGATTGGATGCACAAACCGGTTATTTGACTAAAAAAGCTTGAAAATGAGAAACGAAGTACGATCGCTTCCTAGTATTTTTTGGGCATTGATAAAAACCGGGAAAAATACATTTTTATCCACGGTTTGGACGGGTAAATCAGCTACAACTACTAATTTTAAGATGAAGGTAGAGACCAAGTGTCTTGAAACCCGCATTCTTTCAGATCACTCAACCTTTAGGTTCCTGTACTGACCATACTGTTCCTCTACAGAAATAGACTGATGTTATTTTATAAATTTAACAAGGTTTAATTTTTATTTATAATTATTCACACGCATGGGTTTAATAAATATAGGATGGTCTGGGGGACAGACCCCCCTCCCAGCAGACAAGATCGGAATTACCTGCTTCCCACACGATATTACCTACTAAATATTTCCTGACCGCGACGAGAAACGCAAGTAAGTAACCATATAGCTCGGACGAAGCCGCGACGAGAATGCTAGTTAATAATAAAGTAAGTAATATCGGTTGATCTAGCCATTTATTTTTATAGTAGTATTGCAAATTATTAGTTATGGAGTATTATATCTTTATTATTGCTATTCATTAATGTGATGGGTATTGTTATTTGTGTTTCGGCCATTACTTCCAAAAATTAACCACTTAAAGTTCGTTGTTGGATGTTCTGTAGGTTATCTATATATATAATATAGGTATTGCGGCAGAGGTATTGCGGCAAATAGATGAAGAAAGAAGCATTTGGAAAAATATAGTTAAAAGAAGAGACACACTTATAGGCCACATACTAAGGCATCCTGGAATAGTCGCTTTGATACCGGAGGGACAGGTAGAAGGAAAAAATTGTGTAGGCAGGCCACGTTTGGAATATGTAAAACAAATTGTTGGGGATGTAGGATGTAGAGGGTATACTGAAATGAAACGACTAGCACTAGATAGGGAATCTTGGAGAGCTGCATCAAACCAGTCAAATGACTGAAGACAAAAAAAAAAATATATATAAATGAATGTTTGTCTGTCTGTATGTCTCTTATGCCTTCCTAAACCGTTCATCCGATAGCGATGAAACTTTGGGTAATGGTTAGGCGCATGCCAGAGAAGGTTTCTGAATTAGTTTCGACCCGCTAGATGGCGCTGGCGTCGAGATATGTCGAAAAATTGTATTTATGATCCGATTTGCCTCATATTCAGAATACGTGATACTTACATGGAAAGAATTAACTCTGCAAAAAATGAACCCGCTAGATGGCGCTGGAGTTGAGATATTTAGAAATATGTTTATGGACCGATTTTGTTCATATTCAAAATATGAATATTAGTTACTTGAAAATAAATATTTTTGCAAAAACTATACCCGCTTGGTGGGGCCGATGTCGAGATATTTACGAAACAAACAAATATACAAACACACTTTTTTATTCTATATATATATATATATATATATATATTATATAAAAGGCATGTTCGTATGTGTATCCGCTAAAGACCAACAAACTAATGGACGGATTTACGCGCGGGCAAAAGGGAAAAAGGGGGAAATGGGGAAAAGGTGGAAAGAAAAAAAGGGAAAACGGGAAAGGGTAAAAAGGAAACTGGGAGACGGTTAGAGGGAGAAGGGTGAAAGGGAGAAGTTGGAAATGGAAAAGGGGAGGGAGAATAAGTGAAAGGTAAAATTTGTGAAGTTCAGTTTTTTAATTTTTTTATCAATATTTAAATTGTGTTCATTTATACTCTCTCTCTCCCACTCTTCGGCAATAGAGAAGCATTGCCGGGTCTGCTAATCATTAATATATATAAATGAATGTTTGTTTGTTTGTCCCGTATGCGTTCATATACCATTCATCCCATCGCAATGAAACTTTGGTGAGTTGTTGTGCGCACGCCCGCGAAAGTTTCTGAATTAGTTTGGACTCGCTTTGTCGAGATATTTGGAAAAATTGCATTTATGGTCTGATTTGGCTCATATACAAAATATATATTAGTTACGTGAAAATAAATATTTTTACAAAAAATGGACCCTTAGGTGGCGCTGGAGTTGAAATAATAAGAAAAATGTAATCGCATAATAACTACCGGCTTCCGTAGCGCGAGTGGTAGCACCTCGGCCTTTCATCAGGAGGCCCCGCGTTCGAATACCCCGGTCAGGCATGGAATTTTCACACACACTACAAGTCATTCATCTTTCTCTGTAGCAATACCTAACGGTAGTCTCACGGGTTAAAAACTGTCTGAGGAAGTCGATACTGATATAGAATGACAATCGAAATAGACGAAGAAGTTTTAGGATATTTATTTATAGGTTTTTTTATGGTATTAATTTTTCATGAGTTATAGATTTTTTTTTTATGAGTTCAATGATTACAGAGGGCCCAGGGTGCAGAGCCCCATGGTTAGACAGCAAGGGCAAGTGAAGCGAACCTTGACTGGTTAAACATCCCTGATCGTGACGGGAAACACAAGTAACCACACAACGCGTGCGAAACCGCGACGGGTCTACTGGTACGAAATAGAAACGTTACTACCGGGCATTTTAGCTCGTTTTATTACTTACTCGATTTTTCCATTTTTTCAACTTTGCTTATAACTTGAAGATGAAAGCATTTATCAAGAAAATTTATTATCTTGAGATACATCCACAAATTTTACTTTTATAGGAAATAATTCATTATCGGGAATATTATCCTCGATAATTATACTAAGTGTTCCTGAGAAACACTTTGCATCGATTTTTAATAAAAGTTAGAGTTGCTGGTACAAGCGTTCAGTAAATGATTTTATGAATTTTTAACGCTGAATAATTTTTACATAATTTTCTCGTTATAAATACAAAACTATTATCAGTTGTATAATTTAATTTCTAATCTTATTTCCCTCTTATTATTATACAACTACTGGTGCACTGACTGAAATGGATTGGTTATTGGAGTGATTGCTCTGAGAAGTAAAACCTGATTATGATCGAGAAAGATGCTGAACTTTATGGTTTCCGTTACGAAAAACAAAAATTTCATTTTCTATTTTCTTTATACAACTATTTTCTTTAGAGATGAAAAACTGTGTATTTAACTAAATACACAGTTTTTCATCTCTAAAGATTTGGTGTAGAAAAAATTAATGAATGAATGATATGTATTTTGTCGTTAAATTAATTAATCATTTGTCGTCCCTAAATTCATTCTAATTAATTTTTTAAAAAAAATCGTATGATTCTTGCAAGTTTGATTAAGCAAGCTCGGGAATTATTTTTGTTGTGTCAATAGTAAGAATTAACCAACCACCCGATCAGAATATTAAAATTTTTATTTTAAATTATCTATTTTGGACGAAGTCATTATTAAATTATATTTTAGTGACACAAGTAAATTAAAATTACATTATAATAGTTAATCATTATAATTTGTAAAAATAAATTTTAAGGAGCGTCAAATACTATCCTCATTAGTCACTAATAATAATAAACGCCAATGAAATGTCTTAAAATTGAACACTACGTTATATAATTTAGATAATTAACGGAAATAATTAACACGGTATAGGTAGTTGGCAGTCTATCTAATTCAAAATCTTCAACTTGTAAGAACCATCAGCCTATAAGTAAATATAGTCTACGGTTTTACACAGGAAAAAAAAAACCTAATTACATTATCTTTAAAAAAATATAAAAATCTTATGCGGACATCACATGACTTCCTTGTACGCCTATTAAATTACATACACACATTTTTAAAAGTACATTAAATGCTATTTCACTAATAACTTCTGATTTTTTATTGTTATTATTGAATTATTATTTATTGTAATTTTTTTTTTTTACAGCAGAGGTTAATAATAATTAATAAATCAATATATTAAAATTAAACAAAAAAGTTAAAAGAAAAAGGAAGATGAAAAAAAGGAAGAAAATGTTACAAACAAAAAAAAATAAACAGGAAAAAAATGTAGTTCTTGTGAGGGTCTGTTTTTCAGTCAGTCTATAGTTAACTTTATGTAGATAAAATTAAAAAAGAAAATCTAAAAATAATCTAAATCTAAAAATAGATGTTTCACCAAATCTACTGCATATACAACATGTAATAATACATAATACATATACATATTAAATTACATATACACATTTTTAAAAGTATATAAAAATTATGTTTTTTTTCATACTTTTTTTTATTGTTATTATAGAATAATTATTTATTGTAAAATTATTTCATAATCACGGTTTAATAATAATTATTAATAAATCAATATATTTAAATTTAAGTCTGATTCGAATCGATGTGCAGCCTTGTAACATCCAAATATTTCATTAATACAATTTTTATTTGATTTTAACTCTGGAACCAACGAAAATAAGTACCACTTATGATAATATATCATTGAAAAACTCTCAATGAGGGTTTATTACTGCAGTTAAGAAAAAGTCAAAAATCCAAATTTTTTTGGAATGTCACAAAAAACACTTTTAGTTCCGTCGACTGCAATCAAAAGGGGAGGTGCACACAACTAGATGTTACAAAACTCCTAAATTCAAAATTTCAACATACTACGGCTAATCGTTTTTGAGTTATGCAAGAAACATACGTACAGTCGTCACGCCGAAACTAGTCAAAATCGATTCAGGAATGGTCAAAATGGATATTTCCATTGAAATATGAAAACCGAAAATTTTGCGAATACAAAAAATACTTCGTACAAGGAAGTAAAAAAGAAGAGGAAATTGTTGAAATGTTAATGTGATTTTCGAAGAATTTATAACAAACTTTACATGTTCTATAGTGAAAATAAATAAGAAAGTTTATATAAATATAAATTCGAAAGGTTTAGTTACCAAGAGTAGCATGGCGAAAGATTTTCCACTGGCTTAAAGGGGAAAAATTAAATAAAAAAAATTTAAATTTAAAATAGGAAAAAAAATATTTAAAAAATTTTTTTAAATAAAAATTAGGAGTATTTAAAAAACTTATTATTTACTCATTATTACTCCTCCTTATTATTTATTCCTATTTTTAAATGGGAGTAAAATTTAAATTTTACTCGGTAAAATTTAACCAGAAGAATTCTAATTCTTCTCAGCATCTCCTCATTCCTGAAATTATCAAAAAAATTTACTCCTATTTTTCTGCATACTTATATTTCTAATGCTTACAACCTTGTTTTGTCATACCTTTGGATTTGAGGAACACGTGTCTTTAGTACCCAACTATGCAGTCTGTCAAAGTTATAACGCAGTCGGTAATCAAATAAAATACCATAACTGAAACCTTTGATATCCAGCAGGTATAGTTATGTTATAGAAAAGAAGATTATAATATCTTTAACGGTAAAAATCCGGGAACTGTAGTATCTACACTGTGCGATTATTTGTTATTCCTATTCATCTTAAACTCTTAAGCGTTACCACATTTATCCTATTTAGACCTTACCATCTCCATTTACCCACATTCCCTAAATACCTGCACTGTAATTTTGCCAGTATAATTTTGATGTATATCAATATATCATATGTTCATAATGTTTTCCTAAAAATTTATTCAACTGCTCTCAATATCTTCTCTTTCTGTAAAGTTTTTTCTTTAATATTACTATCTTAATCTAATTTTCGTTTAACGTGGGTCAGAGTTAAAGTTTACAAGATTTTTAGAATTTTTATAACTGATAGAAGAATGTGGAAAATTAGATGATATGGTAACGAACCGCAGCATATTAGTAGTAAATAACTGACAGATTTGAGGTAATATTACTTGTCGATTGTAAATATAATATTTTTATTTTTCTTGAAGCGATTAAAAATTAAAAAAAAATAGTTTAGGAATATTTACAAAAAAAGTCAGAAAGAACATATTTAGGGTCTGTTTATTCTAACCGGGATGTTTTCATGAATAAGACAACATAAAAAAAAAATATGCTTTTGGCACAATAATTTAAAATAATTCATAATTGATTAATTTTGGATCGGTAGAAAATATATACAATAAAAACTACAAAGGAAAGGAGAGATTAGAAAACAGTGATAAAGGGCGAATATATAAATTTTGAAAATCAATATATTTGTCTAAAAGGAAAACGAACGAAGAATTATATTAACTAGAAATTGCAAAGATAAATAATTATAGCGTAAGAAACCCAGCAGAAATCAATCGATCAAATATAAATTCCTTTTTAATATATAAAACAAATTTTTGGCAAATTATTAAGATACACGATAAATTATTTATCATGTTGCGTTAAAAAAAATTACAAAATACCACAAAAATGACCTAAATATATTTTTCAAAAAACAAGGAAGCAATAAAACATATATACTGTACTTTTTCAAAAGAACTTCAATGCTTTCACCTTTGTAACACACAATAAATTAAATGAAACGCTTAAAAATAACAAAAGAAAGTTATTTCTATCGGGTGAATAAAGGAAAAACCATTCGAATTGAGGAGGGTCAACCCTAATGAAGACCAGTATCTTATTTTTCAAATTTAACAAAAGGTCTCTCCTTTCAACCGTACTTTTTCTTTACTATCAGCGCATTTCCTATGAAATACCAAATAAAAGAATTAGGAAGACTTGAATGGACAACGGTCATTGAGCCTTCTCTTATAATATGTACCACTATTTTAAGAACATATATAATAAGGGTGAGAGCAGAATAATTTAGAAGGAAGTGCCAATTAACAGTAAACTACAAAGTACCCTCTACCCTGCTTTCTAATTTCGTATCTATAGAAATACATAATATGGAAATATTATTTATACTAATAGAGAATAATATTTATCCGTAAAAATTCCTTTAGGTATAATTCAGTAAACTATGTATATTAATAGCCTCGTTCTAATATAAATGCGAATTACGTTAGGTGTCCATTTTTATACCAGTTATAAATTGAATACGTGTCTGCTCGATAGTATATATGGAGCTGATCGAAAATTCAATAATTAATATTCGTTATGAAAATTTATTAATTTAAGTTTTTAAATTTAAATTCTCCCTCTATGAATCATGAGACTTGCCGATGGTGAGGGGGCTTGAGTGCTCAGCGATAAAGAGTATCACTCTATACACTTTAAACACTTATAGAGTGATACACCTTTATAGAGTATCAGTCTATATACTTTCAGTCCAAACCGAAAGTGCAACCATATCGGTGAGGTAACTGTTGAGAGCCAGACTAAAGAATGATTCCTGAAAGAGGGCAGCAGGATTTTCAATAGTTGTTAAGGGCGTAGGTCAGGAGGACTTAAACGGCCATATCAACATCACTCAATCTTCTGAATACTAAGACGCTGAAAGCAATGAAAACTACAGCTGCTTTTTTTCCTAGAAAATTTAGCTCTCTGCATTTTCATATAAAAATGTAGAAGGCATTATTCCGGCATATATTCCGGAGGCAAACTAGTCCCAAATTTGGATCTCCGGGTGGGGACTACTTCTTAGTAGTCAACAAAACTTCTTCTTAATAAGGGGTCACCAAAATTAAAAAAAAACATGCTACGAGTCGGAGCGTAGCATGTTAGAAAGTCTACAAAAGGTGGGTAGGTTAGAAAATTTAAAGAGGGAAATGGATAGATTAAATGTCGATGTAGTAGTAATTAGCTAGGTTTGGTGTGAAGAGGAAAAAGACTTTTGGTCAGCTGATTTTAGAATAATTAACACAGCTCCAAAAAAAGAGCAGGCAGGAGTAGGTTTCGTAATGAACAAGAAGATAGGGAAGAGAGTAGAGCGTTTCAAAATACATAGCGACAGAATTATTGAAATAAGGATAAAATCAAAACCTAAGCCAACAAAGATTGTTAACATGCCCAAAAGTGATTGTTATATGTTATAAGATTGTCTAAAAGTGCCCATGATGATGATGAGGTAGAGTGTGTATACGAGGAAACTGACGAAGCAATTAAACACATTAAAGAGGATGAAAATTTAATAATGGCTGTGGGTGAATATAGGCTGGCAAAAGGAATGAAAGACGGGACAGACTTATATAGTTTTCCACGAAGTATAATTTAGTAATTGCCAACACCCGATTTAAAAATCATAATAGAAGAATATACACATGGAAAAAGCCAGGTGATACTGCAAGGTATCAGATAGATTATATCATGGTTAAGCAAAGATTTAGAAATCAACTCGTTGACTGCAAAACTTACCCTGGAGCAGACATTGATAGCGACCATAATTTAGTGATAATGAAATGTAGATAGGGGTTTAAAAGCCTGCAGGAAAGGTGTCAGATGAATAGGTGGAATTAATAGAAGCTTGAGGAAGGGGAGGTAAAGAAGATTTTTGAGGAGGCCATCGCAAGAGGTATGAGTAAAAAAGATAAGGAAGAAAACGTAGAAGAAGAATAGGAGAATTTTAAAAAGTAAATTTTTAAATCAGCAGAAGCGAACTTAAGCGGAACAAAGAGAACTGGTAAAAACTTTGGATATCAGAGGTTATATTGCAGCTGATAGATGAACGTAGAATATATAGGAAGTTTGCTAGTGATGAAGAAAGTAAAAGGAACTATCGAAAATTAAGAAATACAATAAACAGGAAGTGCAAACTGGCGAAGAGTGGATTAAAGAAAAGTGTTGAGTAGGGGAAAGAGAAATGATCATTGGTAAAACAGACCTAGCTAGCATACAGGAAAGTTAGGGAAAATTTTGTGGTACGTAAATTAAAATCTAATAATGTATTAATGAAAGATGGTACACCGATTTATAATACGAAAGGAAAGATCGATAGGTGGGTGGAATATATTGAAGAGTTATACGTAGGAAATGAATTAGAAAATGGCGTTAGACGAAGAAGAGGAAGTCGAAGAGGATGAAAGGGGAGAAGCAATACTGAGATCTGAATTTAAGAGAGAATTAAAAGATTTGAATGGCAGAAAGGCTCCTGGAATAGACGGCATACCTCCAGAATTACTGCGCAGTGCTGGTGAGGAAGCGATAGATTATACAAACTGGTATGTAATATTTACGAAAAAAGGGGAAGTTCTGTCAGACTTCAAAAAGAGTGTTTGATTTTAATTTATCATTTATTACAAAAACTAATAATTTAATGAGTAGAAGATATACAAAGTGATTCTAAAATTGTGGGTTGGCTATACTTTTTCCGATTCTACTTATAAAACTAAGCAAAAAATATCCTAAAGAAAAATGTGAATATTTTCTTCATTTTCACCCTGTCCGCCGTTTTGTTATTTTTATATAAAAATTTTTTTATGAGAAAATTATTACTTAATTTTATATTATTTTACAATTAATATTTAATCGAATTAAACGTAAAGTGGAAGACATAAAAACAGACACAAAATTACATCAATTATCTCCTATAACTTGGCTATTTGTTAACCGATTTAAAAAAATAAAATGTAATTTTGTTCAAAATAAAAGACTTAATATTTTATCAATAACATACATTTTGATAAAACTTATATTTTCGGAGATATAATGGATTGAAAGACAAAGGTGACTGCTATTTTGCAATTTGTAAAAGTATTTAAACCTTGATTTTTTGCTAATTTTAAAACTTTATTACCAAGACGCTTACAAAATATTAATGTGATTCATCTATCCGAACTTGAGATATAAATTTTTATATAAAAATAACAAAATGGCGGACAGGGGAAGAACGAAGGAGAAATGCCATTATTCCTAAGGATATTTTTTGTTGGTTTTACAAGTAGAATCCGAAAAAATATAGCCAACCCACCATTTTAGAAACATTTTGTAATCTTCTATTCTTTAAATTATTAGCTTTTATAATAATCAATAAATTAAAATCAAATTACCAAAGATTACTAACAACTCTTTAACATAGAGCAAATTTAAAAAAAATACAAAACAACTTCTGAAAGAAAAGTGAATAATTATTTTTTCTTCCAGATTTTAACGAATTTTATGAACTTTTTTTTTAAGTTTTTGAAATTAATATTCAATTTAAAATTTATATAGTCCTACAAAATTGTTGTTACCTATAAGAAAAAAAAAACATTTTCAAGAATTACAAAGATGAGAAATCGGTATCTTGTTAAAAACTAAAAAAGGAACATCAAGAAACGAGATTAATACGGCTGATATAGAGTACGAGCTTCGATTCTTTGAATTAAGTTGTTAAATATATTTCACTGTGTTTTAACAAAAGTGAACACAAGAGATAAATATAAAAAAATAATCGGCTGGGGCTGTGTCAGGGCGCACGGCCGTTGGTTTAAGGTCGGGATTTTATTGGCATCTATCGACTTCTTTTTCCTGTTTAGCCTACGGTAATTAACTTTCAGATAATACTTCAGAGGATGAATGAGGATGATATGTATGAGTGTAAATGAAGTGTAGACTTGTACAGTCTCAGATCGACCATTCCTGCGATGTGTGGTTAATTGAAACCCAACCACCAAAGAACACCGGTATCCACGATCTAGTATTCAAATCCGTGTAAAAATAACTAACTTTACCACGACTTGAACGCTGGATCACTCGACTTCGAAATCGGCTGATTTGGGAAGACGCGTTCACCGCTAGACCAACCTGGTGGGTTGGCATCTATCGACTTGCTACTGGTATTACATAAACGAAATGCCGCTACATTTTCGCCAGGGAATTTAGTTTGAAGAAGAGGAATGTTGCGAGCTTTCGCTTGTTCTAAATCTCTGTCAAACCAAAGTCGATCAAAAAACCTATAAGATATACCAAACGGATTGTTTTCAAATACCGTTTTGAAGCGTTTGTTCGCTGCACGCCAATGGTGCTGCGTCGATTCGACTGATGTTGATATCCATCAGCCGGGGGATGTCTTTAATTAATGTATGGGTGTTATATTCACTCGTTATGTCCATTAGTTCAGGTACAGCAGCGGTAGAGGTGCTCGCGCCGTCGGTGTGGTTCACTGAGCGCGCCGTGCCAGGATTACGACGCTTCCGAAACAGTCTCGATCGTTCGGCACTGGACATTGGAATACTTGTGAGTGGCCCATTACCTCCCCTTTCCAACGATATACGTAATTTATATTTCCGGCTGGTTTTTGCGCGGGCCGATTGAATTTTTTTACTTTTTTTATATGTTTAATTTTTTACACATAAATATTGTTCAAAATTAATATCACTTATTATTATAAACACAAACACACGAATCACCGCGCTAACATGTCTTAAGTCGTGAGCTACACTAAACGGAAATAAGCGAGAGCGCCAGTTTTGGCTGATCTGTACTGTGCTCCTCCTCGCCAACCCGCTTGCCAGTGATGCAAACTCAAAGTCGTATCAGAGAGCTGACCACGTAAGTTATAAAATGACACCGCATTTACGTCTCTGAGACCAATAGTTTGGGAGTTATTAAAGCAGGACGATACTGACCTTTTCGTTACGCTACAAATTTCTGTTCTGGTACCCGTATGTTTCGGTGTGATTTTAAAGACGTTTCACGTGAAAATGAAAAAAACACGACTTCCAAAAAAAAATTGCTGACAAGCAATGCTTCTGTATATGATAATTACAAATATAGGAAAATTAAAGGGGATAATTTTTTATATGATATTTGTATACAGTATAATTTTTTTTTTCAAATATTTTAAACTTATTAAAACATATATATATATATATACATACACACACACACATTTATATAATCTATGACAGTAACGTATGCTATGACATATGATATGATATGACAGTAACGTACTCGGTAACGTATGATTCCAACGCAGGGTCATATATCTAAATCGGTTCAGCCGTTAAGCTGCTGCTCTCTCGGCTAGAATCACTATATCATCAGCAAATCGTAGCATCTTTATCTTTTCACCTTGTACTGTTACTCCGAATCTAAATTGTTCTTTAACATCATTAACTGCTAGTTCCATGTAAAGATTAAAAAGTAACGGAGATAGGGAACATCCTTGGACTCCCTTTCTTATTACGGCTTCTTTCTTATGTTCTTCAATTGTTACTGTTGCTGTTTGGTTCCTGTACATGTTAGCAATTGTTCTTCTATCTCTGTATTTGAACCCTAATTTTTTTTAAATGCTGAACATTTTATTCCAGTCTACGTTATCGAATGCCTTTTCTAGGTCTATAAACGCCAAGTATGTTGGTTTGTGCAGGTATATGCATCTATATGTTGTTCAGGTATATGCAGGTAAACGTTTGATTTAATAGATTTCATTACGATTTAGATCACCCAAACTTAAAAAAAGGAGCATTTAGCGCAATACAACTGTAGAAAATCAGAGAAACCGGCTGCAGCTTTATCTGGTAACTAAGTAATAATGAAACTAATTCTATTATAAGTGATTGTAAATAATAAATAAGTGATAATATTTTTGAAAAACATACATTTTTATTCGTAAAGGCTAATTTAGGACTACCTAAATATCACTTCTTTCTAGCTTCTTTTCTCTTCACCCATGAATTTTTCATATTTTTGGCATCGCTTTGTTTTTGTTCATCTGTACATTTTCTTCCTGTCTTTTTCTTTTGCTTCACAAAAAATTTTATATCGTAAATTATTTATCTGAAATTATTTCTATCGCATGAGTTCTTTTCTTTCAAACATATCCGTTGGAGAACGTTTTCCGTATGTTTCAGGAAATATGGTTTGCTTTATACGTACTATAGCTTGTCAAAAGTTTGTCTATTTAATCTGGTTTTGGTCCATCCTGATCATATTTTCCATTAAATTTAACCCTTTTTTTTATTTTATCGTTGCTTCTATGTCTTTAATTTTGACGGATTTTCTTATTAGATTTCAGTCTGTATTCTTCTTCTTTTACCTTTGGACCATGGAGTTTATTTAGATCTTGAGTAATTTTTCGAAGTCGGTTAGGTGATCTTGGAGAGATTCGTTTTATTGTAGATGTCATTAGCAAATGATATATCTAAACTTCTATAGTTTTAATATTCTATTTTCCATTAACACTATTTATTCCTGTTCTTCTTATAATCTCCCGTAGGTACTTAAAGTGATCGGTGATATTTATCTTTCCGTGTTTAGTCCCTCAGGGTCTTTTGTGTGAATGATTTGTTCCTCATGATTTCCGTCTTGGTAAAGAATATCTGTTGGCCTGCTTCTTGGGTTGTTCCTGTTAACTCTTCTATTTGTGCTACTGTGTCTTCCTTCAAATCAGCGAAAAGAACCAGGTCGTCAATAAAGACTTGGAATTCGGTTTTTGGATCCGATTTTGGCACCAATACCATTTATCTGATAAAAAATTTTCATTATTTTGTTCAAAACCAAGTTGATTGGGATCGATGACAATCTATCACCTTATGTTAACTCTCTTATAACTAGAAAAAGTTCCCTTATTTCTCCCATAAATTGATATTAGAGTTTGTGAGAGTGAGTTTAATGAGATTAAAATTTTTCTAGTTAACCCCGAATTTTCTCAAAGTTTGTAAAATTCTTTATTCACAAAATCGTAAGTTTTATAGGTTAGTATTTTAGAATGAATTTTAAACTTTGTATTTGTTCTGTCGTGGACATGATCGTTCCTTTCGAAAGCCTCCTTGATATTCTCCTATTTTGTGTTCAATTTGGGGTTTTAATCGATTCAATAGCATTATCGAGAACGTGAAATAAAACTTTCTTTTTTTTTATTGATCATATCGCCACATAAGCTTGAAGCTTTTACTTAGGATATGGGAATGGAATTTTGCAGCATATTAAAAATGAGATGCCTGACCGGGATTGAATCCCGGGACCTCCCGGGATGAAAGTGGGAGACGCTATTACTCCGGTACTTTATTAATAACGAAAGAAAAACTATTTTTTTGAATAATGAAAGAGGGCTAATATATAATAACTTTTCTGAATTTTGAACTTATTTAAGATCATTCGTGAAAGTTTAAAATTATAAGAAAAATTTAACTGTTCTTCCTTCTTTAAAATTTTGTTCATTAGCAAGGATATATAATTGATTGGATTACGGTTCTTATCATCCTTATCCTTTCTGAAATAAATTTTATCAGTCTTGAAAAAAGGGCCTGTGTAAAGTAGTAGTAGGTTTCAGTGGTTTATTAAGTAGATTTATGCTTTGTATTTAAAACTACCTCAAACAAGCTTTTTTTTTTTATATATTTTTACTCTTTCTGAAAAAAAGTACTATTTATTTGTCAATTAATTATTTATTATTATCTCTTTCCTTTTTTTTATCCATTTTATTTATATATTTTCATTCATATTCATCAGAAGTAACTGATGAAGACTATTTATTAGAATAAACATTTAAATTTTAAGTTAAAATTTGTAAATAAATTTTACTTTTTGTTTTCCCAATTTGTTACCAAGATGAATGAATCTTTTAAATTTTAAAATTAACAAAATTTTGGATGAGTTTAACAAAAAATTTTATTTAAAATAAAGTTTATGTTAACCTTAATATTCAAGATATCATATTAATCTAAATTTTTATCTTCAATCAATTTGAATTTTGTATCAAAATATAAATAAAAAAAAAAAAAAAAAAAAAAAAACATTGTGGATAAAAATATTTATTTCATTTATTTATTTATTTCATTACATATATTTATTATTAATTTTTAATTATTATTATTATTTATTTAAGTCATATTTTTTAAATGTAAATTCAAGTAATGGAATTCGTGAGAGAGATTTTTTTGATGAGTAATTATTAAAGCTTGATTTAAATGCTATTTTACATATTTTTTAAAATCATCTATTTCTTAGGAAATGTATTTTTCTTTTCTTTTTAAATTTACATATACCTTCACGTTTCTTTATTTATATAAATTATTTAACAAATCTTTTAAATATTTACCGGTAAATTAACTATAAAATACAGCACTAATGCATTAAATTGCATACAAATGAAATTAATAATTACACAAAAAATTACGGGCATAAAACAGTTTGTACGTATGATTTAACACAATCTAAACGCTTTTCGACGTAATGTATGTCAAAGAAGGAAGAGATAAAAAAAAGAAAAAGAAAAATTCATTCTACATTTAAACTAATTTAAATATTAAGAACCTTGTAATAAAAATATTTAACAAATATGCATAAAATAAACTTGCAATGAGCAATAATTTAATAAATAAAAAGTAAGAGAAATGATAATGAAATTTCATTTTTATTTAAAATAACATTATTTATCAAAAAAACTGTATGTATTAAAATGATGAAAATATAAAGAAAAATAACAGACAATATATATATAAAAAGAAAATGTACGATTAAAAGTATACAATGTGACTATAGTTAACGTAAAGGAAGTATAAGTAATAATTTACTCCCTCTACCCCTTTCTTTTCCTGTTTAGTCTCCGAGAATTACCGTTCAGGTATTATTTCAGAGGATGGGTGAGGATGATATGTATGAGTGTAAATGAAGTGTAGTCTTGTACAGTCTGAGTTCGACCATTCCTGAGATGTGTGGTTAATTGAAACCCAACCATCAAAGAACACCGGTATCCACGATCTAGTATTCAAATCCGTATAAAAATAACTTCCTTTACTAGGACGCTGGCACTCTCGACTTCCAAATTAGCTGAAAATGGGAAGACGCGTTCATTACTAGACCAACCCGGTGGGTTACTTCCTTTATCATTAGCAATTATTTTTTTCCAACAAATCTCAGACGAATTGTAATTTAAGCTCAAATATTTTTAAGGAGCGTTAATCTGCTCTGTATGAAAAAGAAAAACAAAATTAAACGTGAAAAGATAAAGCTACCCACTGGAATTGTAGATGTGATTAAAGTAATCAGATATCGAAGAGGAAATGGGCTAGCCACCTGATTATGTTGGAAGATAGGAGGTGGACAAAGTTACATTTTGGAAACCTTTCAACGGGAAAAGGAAAATAGGTAGACATATGAAACGGTGAAAATATGATTTGAAGGAGGCCGCAGGAATAAATTGGTGTAGGTTGGCATTGGATAGATAACCATGGAATATTGTGGGACAGACCTATTATTCAGTAATGAGCCTGGTTTTTAAGTGTGGAAATTAAATAAATTATACTTTATTAAATGAAGAAATAATTTAATAGATATCTCAAAGGTTATTTTTTATTTTATACATTGTTTATAAGGTTTTGTGTAATTTTTTTATTAGTATCGTTTACGTATAACAGTCTTACATGGCACTGAAACATTATATCTAATCGATCACGAAAGATTGTCCAGTATTGAAAGAAGTTTACCAAGGAGAATCCGTGGTTCAAGGATAACAGAAGAAGACTGAAATATAACAAGATTTATCAAAATCAAGAAGACGTTAAAATAGCGATAAGGAAAAAAGTTAAATTTCTAGGGACCAAAACAGGTTTAATAAACAAATCCTTTACAGGCTGTAGAATATGAAAGAAAAACAGATCAGATTACCTGAAACAGATGGAAGACAATTTTCAACGTCTTTTCATAGGAAATACTTGAAAGAAGAAGGCTTTTGTAATAAAGCTAACTTCTGAAGAATAATTTCTAATATAAATTTGTGGTAGAATAAAAGACGGGCAGGAAAAAAATAGAAAGAAGGGAAAAATCAAAGCCATGCCGAAAAAATGAGAAAGCATGTAAGAACTAAAAAGAGGTGGATATTTACGTAGTCCTAAGTTGGATTTTTCGAATGACTTATTTTTTTAAATTTTATAACAGGAATAATATAACAGGATAATTTTCTTTATTAACCTATAAGATATAAGAAAAAATAGGCGACAATTCCTAGACAGAATTACCCGTTGTCAATATGGAAACCTCTCAGATAGATACGAAAACAAGTTTTAATTTTCTTAAATACAATCTAATTTTTGTATTTTTCCCCTCTTATTTAAAAATTTTAAATCGCTTGATGTTCTCTACTTATTTACAATGTTTAATCATCCATGCTATAGATTACATTTATCTATTTCGATTATCTTTTACTTTTCTTATTCCTGATTTGGTATCTCTTTTAAATTCTATCGTTTCTTCGAGCTTCTTTTACTCTTTTATATATAAAGTCAAAACATTGGATAAAAGAAGAAGAAGAAACATTGATTGACGGTCCACTTAATTTGATATTTATCAGAAAGGTATATAAAAAAAAGAAATAAGATCAAAAAAAATAACTATCGTTAAACGAAGTAAAAGGAGCCAAAGAAAAGAACTAAACAAAGAAAAAAAACAAAAAACATTTTATAAACTTTTTCAAATAAAAAGAAAAGAATTTTAAAGAACAAAATAAAAGGAAGAAAAATAAAAGTTAAAAAACTTAGTTTTCATTTGAAAACTTTCATTGTTGAAGAAATAACGTAACCATTTTACATGTGCAACAAACGAGCTGACTGACATCTGTATATCATTTCTGTATAAGAAATATAATACAAAATTCAGATAAATTTATTCATTATTAAATAATTTTAATTTTAGTATTATTATTATTAGCAAAAACCATTCCTCTTCTTTATAACGTCTACCACTTAAAACAAACCCCATTATATAATAATATTATTAATAATAATAATAATTATATTAATGAAAGAAGGTGCTATTGGCCTGTAAACTTATTTCATTTGTAGTATAACTTGACTTTAATACAATTACTATATTGCATTTTATGAGAAAATTAAATTTTAGAATTTAGAAATAATAATAATTATTCAACGTAATTAGTTTAGAAAAACCTCTAACTTACTAATTTTAAGTTATTTTATTTAATTAAACATTTTTATGTAGTAATGATGGAAAAACAAATACGAAGAATATATTAAAAACAACTTTTTTTAATTAGGTTGTTATTTACAAAACGACAAAGTATAACTTGAATAATTAAAAGTTAAAATCGAAATGTTATGAAATAACAGAAAAACTGGACAAAGAAGCTAACCAAAAACAAAGTTCGAAAAATGAAATTAGGATTTTAATTGACGAAGGATAGTAAAATTAAAAAAATCGTCTATAAAAACAAAAGTCCCTTTCGGCACGCCGGAAAGCGGAGGTAGATTTCACCGGTGCTAAGTAGGGGATAAAAAAGATTTCCACCATAAAGTTAAGAAAAACTTCAAATTTACTCAATACGTCAATGGTTGCATGTAAAAAAATGTTTCACATGTATAGCATACGACAAGCCCCATATTCATCCCTTAGCATACGACAAGCAACATTTTGGCCATCCCTTGCCGTAAGGGTTGATCATACCAAAAATTGTTTTAGGCAAAAGTTTTAGGTAATGTTTAAAACGATTAACAACCACAAACCGTTTCGATGCTGTTTGTATTAAGGGAGGTATGATTTTTTGTCTTCCAAACCCCATTTTTTCACCCCCTGGGTCAATGGTTGGTGATATCAAAAAGCTTTACTTATATATAAGTTTTAGGCCCTTATTCAAAGAATAGTTGAAACTTTAAACGAGTTTGATATTTTACTTAATAAGAAAGTTATAGCAATTTTTTTTTCGAAAGAGCCTTCCATTTCCAACCCCATGGTTCGATTTTGCCCATTAACGTGCTCGACCAAGATTTTGGGTAGTTATGTTTTATGTATCAATTTGAAAGTGATTGGCGCAAAAATTACGGCAGTTATCGTGTCCACAAGAAAGTGAAATATATATATATATATATATATATATATAGTGTATATATAAATGTCAGGTGGCTAGCTCATTTCCTCTTCGATTTTTGATGACATTAATTACATCTACAATTCCAGTGGGTAGCCTTTATCTTTTCACGTTTAATTTTGTTTTTCTTTTCCATACAGAGCATGTTAACGCTCCTTAAAAATATTTGAGCTTAAATTACAATTAGTCTCAGATTTGTTGGAAAAAAATAATTGCTAATGATAGAGGGAGTAACCCACCGGGTTGGTCTAGTAATGAACGCGTCTTCCAATTTTCAGCTAATTTGGAAGTCGAGAGTTCCTGCGTCCTAGTAAAGGAAGTTATTTTTATATGTATTTCAATACTAGATCGTGGATACCGGTGTTCTTTGGTGGTTGGGTTTCAATTAACCACACATCACAGGAATGGTCGAACTGAGACTATACAAGACTACACTTCATTTACACTCATAAATATCATCCTTATCCATCCTCTGAAATAATACCTGAACGGTAATTCTCGGAGGCTAAACAGGAAAAGAAAGGGGTAGAGGGAGTAAATTATTACTTATACTTCCGTTACGTTTACTATAGTCAACTTGTATAATGAAATTTCATTATCGTTTCTCTTACTTTTTATTTATTAAATTATTGTTCATTGCAAGTTTATTTTATGCATATTTGTTACTCTTGGCACCAAACCTTTGTTCAGACAGGTTGTTTTTCTTCCAGGAAGCTACCGTAAATAATATCGTTTATCAGGACATGCTTCAAAAATTTCTAATTCCTAAGTTAGACGAAGATGACCAGGATCGGTGCCAATATCAGCAAGACGAAGTATCACCTCAGTACCACCTAGAAGTTCGACATTTTCTTGATACTAGATTCCCAGGTCGGTGGATCGGTTGAGATGGTCAAATTGCGTGGCCACCTGGCACCTCAGATTTGATTCCGCTAGATTTTTTTCTTGCGGTGGTTTCATTAAAGATCGGTTTTATGTACCACCTTTGCCTGCTGATCTTGTTGAGCTAGGACTTCAAATTAACGCCACAGCTGCAGAGGTAACCCTCGATTTGCTAACTACAGTTTAAAATCGAATTCAGGTGGGATGGTATGTCGCATTACAAATGGAAGCTATATCGAACGAAAGTGAATGTTGGATGACAAAATGAGACCTCAACTAAACATATAAGTTATCTCGATAAATTTTTATACGCTTATAAAGTTGTGAAATCCTTTTTCAATCATTATAAAATAATTAATTGAGGATATAGGTCGTAGTAATTATTTTAATGTTAAAATAATAGTACAGAACAAAACGGAATGGAGAATTCGATCAGCATCAAACCAGGCAACTTACTGATGACTGCGCAAACGATTATCATTTCAGAACAGTATCCATTTTCTCCCTTTACTTGCATTAGTTAATCTGAATCGATTTTGAAAACTTTTACCGGAATAATTCAGTTTTTGTTTGTGAGAGAGAAGAAAAGGTTATGTCTCAAAAGATTTACAGCGGGTAGGCTGAGTATAGCGTCATAGAATTCAAACCGAGCCAAACAGTTCTTATACAAAACAATATCTTGTTTTGCAAACAAAATTTTATTACAAACATAAATATTTACGCTAATAAAAAAAAGGCTTACATAATAATTTTGAAGTGACAAGTTATGAAATTGTTGTAACAAAGTTTGCGAAAGGTTTGAAAGAGTAAATAGTGTTATGCTAGATAAATGAGATATCTCAAGGTTTAGTAGTACTATAAATTACACCCTTTTGCGTAGGGAATGGGGTAATAGTAGAGTACCGAAAAAGAAATGTGACATAATATTGTTAGTTAAAATTTAACATTGCAAAATGTCAAAAAAAAGTAGTTTATTTCCAGGTAGTTAGTGGGGTAAAGTTATGTGAAAAAGAATCATAAAGATATATATATATATAAACGTTTCGGAAATAAGAATAAATATATGAAATCTCCCAGCCTTTTAAAAGAGCATTGAACCTTTTTATACGTACAATAGATAAAAGTGTCCACGTATACGGTAGGTCCAAGACAAATGTCCACAATCCAATCTAGAAATTCAATATTTGCTCGTCCGTGCAAAATGTCTTGCTCAAAGAAGGCGACTAAAAATTACCTGTAAAATAGGATTTTGCTTTTTCAAAAATAAAGGTCAGTGAACTTAGTTCTAAAAGGTTATTTATTGAAAAAAAAAAGAAGAAAACAAAACGTGGCGGTTACACAGTCCGCATTTCCTGCAAAGTAAACAGAATAAGACCATTTTTAAAACTTTCATGTGTTTCTAAGAAGGTAAATAGTAAGAAATATGGGTTTCTCATCAATCGAAGACAGAAAGAAAAATATACATGCGGATCTAAACAAAAGCTAACAAACCGGGTTATTTTATTTAATTATAAACGAAATTCAGTTTTAAATGAAGTAAATTCTTTTAAACTATATATTTTAAAATAATAATAATTTTTATTAGTAAGATTATTTTCTTACCTAAATTATAATTTTTATTTAATATTATTACAAAAAAAAATAATTATTAAAATGTACCTAATTTACTAAATTTTATAAAGAGAAGAGGCTTTTTTTATTCAAAATTTAAAATAATATATTCGTAAAGTACCTTATACAGAAAAATAAAAATGAAATTATAAACCGTATACTAAACGTCTCTCAGATATTATTTCTTCCGCTGAAAAATAATATTTATTAAACATTATTTATTAACAATGAATAATTATAAGAAATGTATTATTTCTGTAAATGTAATATATATTACATATAAATAAAATCAAGTCGGTAAGCGTTTTGTAACAAATTTTTATTTTTTCTGCTTATTATACGGAACGCTTAAACGTTGTTTATTATCTATTACTGTATATCTATTGTCTATTACGTATATTTATTATGTATTTTTTTAAAAGAAAATTCTAAATTAATATCAGATTTTGATAATAGAAATGTAGTGTCTTACCTTTTTTTGATATCAGTATCCTTTTGTTAAAAACAGTTTCATTTATATTACAGAAATGTTTGTTTTGTGAGCGAAAGAAATATCTTCCTTTCTTTTTCCTGTTTAGCCACTGAGAATTACCGTTCAGGTATTACTTCAGAGGATGATATGTATGAATGTAAATGAAGTGTAGACTTGTACAGTCTCAGTTCGACCATTCCTGAGACGTGTGGTTAATTGAAACCCAACTACCAAAGAACACCGGTATCCACGATCTAGTATTCAAATCGGTATAAAAGTAAACTGCCTTTACTAGGACTTGAATGCTGGACTTGTAATTTTATTACAATTCTCGAACTCTTGAATTTCATTGTATTTTTTTTTGGAAATCATTGCGTTTTTTAGATTATTCTTTTATTTTTTTTATGAATTACTGATTGTTATCTTATGGATTTATTATTAAAATTTATTGCCTTAGAACAAACAAATTGAATTTCACGGCCAATTTTTTTTTTTTTTTTTGAATGTCATATTATTCACTTCATACCATATTTTTCCTTTTTTAATAAAATTGGTATAATGACCTTCACGAATCGAAAATCCGTGATGTAATATTGCACTTATTAATTTGCAAGTGTAACCCTCGATTTTTACCGTTAAATTCGATTTTACCAATAAAATTTATTTCTATTTTATTTATTCCTTTTTTTAATGAAACTAGTATAACCTCTTGTAAACTAATATTTTTATTTTTTTTTTAAAGACGTGATGAAAATTAAAAAAATTTGTTCAACTTCAATACTTTCATTTACATTACAGCATTTACTATTAAAACAAGTTGTAGTATATTTTCTTTTAAATTTTATTATTTCAAGTACATTATCAAGTTTTTGTACGCTACCTCATACTATCAAGTACTGCTATCTAGCGGCGCAATTCGTAAAGTCACCGTAAAAAAAATAATAAATAAAATGACAAATTCGAGTCCCGCGGTTTTTCAAATGGAAAAAAGGTGTCTAACAAAAATCGTGGTAATTTTTGAAAGTATTATTTATTACTAATCTAATTAAACTGAAACATAATGTTTTCACGCTTAATTTTTCTCCCATTTTCATTTCACTGTTAGGTTACGTCATGTTTAGAACTGTAAACGTAGTTCGTTGACTTCGTCGTCTCTTACTGACGAAATTCACGAACTCCGTGGTTGAATTAAGTTGGTTATAAGAATGTATAATATACGTATAAATTTATATATATATATATATATATATATATATATATAAAAGAAATATCATGCGTAACCCTCAATTTTTACCGTTAAATTCAATTTTACAAATAGAATTTATTTTTATTTTTTTAATGCCCTTTTTCAAGGCCCAGCAAAAAATACTGAATATAAATTGATTAAAATCCTTCTTACTTGATGATGCATGTTCTTCTTACGGTGAAAATGCACAGTAAGAAATATTTTTTTGGAATTTCGAGTTTAACATGTTAAAATGGAGTAACAATGAAATATATTTTATTAATTCCTCTGTAACAAATGTAGATATCAACTTGATTTTTGGTGAGTGTAATCTTCATGCGAGTATCTAAAAAAAAATTCTAAATTTTCGAAATTCGACCTTGAAAGGTAAAAAAAATTTAGATCTTACATAGAAAAAATTTAGAGATTTACAAAAACTGCAACTTTTCCCCATTTCCGACTATAATAAATGAGATATTCACTAGACTGGGGCTTGCAAATACTTTTCAGATAAATATAAAAAAATAATTTTCAGGTGTTTTTGAATTCTGATTTTTTAAATGGTGCGATAGGGTACGGCGTAGCGGTCCAACCAACACAGCCACTACCCCTATTACTATATGTGCGACGCGACTAGCTGCGTCTGTTTCTGGTTACTTGACTAAAAGACATAAAGTAAAATTCTGAGCAAAATGCTCACTTACTGAAATATGATTTTAGTTAACCGATTACAATTGAAATATTTACAGCATGGTGGCATTCCCAATTACAAAACGAGGGAAAAATTAGTCTCAATTTTGAATTAGAAAATGTCTATACTTAAAGTAGTTTAAAATGCTATAATTTGTATATATACCTCTATGCTAAATTATTGCATATTTACTTACTAATTGTTTCATAATTATGGGGATAATTATGGGATAAATTAGTTTTTTTGCTTTAAACTATCAGTCCCAATTTTGCTTACGGCTGTGCACTTCTGAAAAAAC
The DNA here is from genome assembly GCF_047948215.1 of Lycorma delicatula. Classification (NCBI taxonomy): domain Eukaryota; kingdom Metazoa; phylum Arthropoda; class Insecta; order Hemiptera; family Fulgoridae; genus Lycorma; species Lycorma delicatula. The sequence continues at coordinate 108,848,367 of NC_134464.1, read as the reverse complement.
ATATTGCAGTCAAAGTTAATTTCTCTGAGAGTAAAGATGTTTTCAGTTCAAGTGACATCTTTACTGGGTGATGTTACGCTGAATATCACTTGTATTTTATTGGTCTTGATATGCTTCTGGCCATAATTAAAAATAATAAACATATCATTACAAACTAAGTAGGAAATGTGAGGAGTGAAGTGGTTTTCCGTTTCTCCTTCATTAGCCGATCATTATTTGTCACTGTCCTTAATTAGCCTGAAGTTTTTATTTATCCACAAGGAGTTAATTTTATTAAATTATCACAAGATAAAAAGGTTCTGTTTTTTTTAAATTACATTCACTGTCCTGTGATAACCGAACAAAATAAATTTTTTAACCAATGCTCTTGATCTTTTTTACTTTTACAAGTTTAATGCACATATTTTACATATATTTTGTAGTTTCCTTTAAAAGAGGAATTCCTTTTTTATAAATTATGGATGATTCATATCAATAAATGCAGTAAAAGTACATTTCACAACATTAAAAAAAAAATAACACGTATATTAAAAAAAAACCTAATCACAATAAAAATTTATTATATAATAATAGTTTCTATATTATATTACTAATAATACTAATACTATTAATAATAATAATAATAATAATAGCTATTGTTTAACAATAATAATTTTAAATGTAAAAAAAAAAAAAATCTTAGAATATTTAAATAATTAATGTCACTGTAAAATAGCTCATTTTAGTTAAATTTAAATCTTTTTTCATAATAAAAATATTATTAATAACTTTCAGATCTTTAATTAATGGGAATTTATCTATATGATTATCCATTGCCACCAAAAGTCATTTATTAACGGCACCCGGTACTCTGTTTTTTTTTTTTTTATTTCAAAGGTTATGTTATGCGTATAAAACAATAAAATAAGCAAAAAATGTATATATATATATATTTTTAGTGACAAAATTAATTTTTTTGTTAAGAAATACTAACCGAAAAATCCGCTAAATTTTTTCTAAAAATTAGTTGATTTTTGTTGGCACTATTATGAAAGGAAAATTTAGCGTTTATATAGAGAAATTGGTAAAATATATCACTGAATTGTATATGAAACGTTTTAGTTATTCGAGGTTGAAGAATGAAAAATTCAATTCGACTTGAAGAATGTTGTGTTAAAAGATGGTAAAAAAATTTCAGCAAATGGTCGACCGACAGCTAAATTTATCAATAATATTCAGGGCTACTATGGCACTGCTATAAGGAAAAATACACACAGTGTAGAAGACATGAAGCGTGGAATTTGGGCTATTTATTTTTATAAAGTTTCGACAGATGAAAACCCATCACATGGGCTTTGCCTGAATAATGAAAATATTTGGTATAAATAAAACCTAGCTAAAATAAAAAAAAAAATTATAATATTCACTTAAATCACCTATTCCTAAACCGATTTCCACAGCAATAAGGCTAATTTTTAAAGTATTGCTGATATCACTCTTCTAAGAAAATGTTTGCATGGTCTCACGCAGACCCCCGATGAACAATTTTTATGCTCCAGAGTACCAAAACGTGTTTTTATTGGGTTGAAAGCTTATGATGCTGCCTTAACATACAATGATGAGAATTCAGGAAGTGTTAAAGTTTGGGATGGAACCTGATGAAAACATGTTGTGCGCGTTAAAAACAATGGACTATCGTCGAATGAAAAGTGTTGATAATACGAAAGCAAAAATAATTTATTTACGTGGGATTAAGAAAAACAGAAAAAGTACTCGATCAGAATATAAGTAGGATGAAGAAGAAGACCAAGACGATCCAGAATGGATTGCTAGGATGTACTGACCTGTAATAATTGACGTTTTTAATCGTTTTCTGAAATTACTTGTTTTTTAAAGATAAGGAACATTATCTCAAGAACCACTTTGAAGTAGGAAAATTAAATTTTTATATAGTGTTTTTTTGTATGTAAGATACAACTACTGAGTTTTTTTAGGACCTAATGATCTATATTTTCTAAGATACATAAATTTTTGTGCAAAACATCAGCTTCAAAAATAGGAAAATTGGATAAAAAATATAAGTGAAAAAGTTTTTTTGTAAAAGTGCGATGAAAAATCAGTAGCTAAAAGAAAAACCGTAAAACAACTGTACAAAATTTCCCTGCTGAATTCCTATTGAATTCTGAGTTAGTGGGTCTTAAAGTTAGAAAAGATAACATTACCGAGATACAGTGTACCGGGTGGCGTTAAATCTTAGTATTGTTTAAAAAAATTAAAAAAAAAGTAGAAAGTAAAGATTCTTCATTCTTAATTATGGATAATATATTTTTCATGAACTAAGCTTTTATCTACGTTCAAATTCATTTGTTTTCTTTGTCCTCTTGCTTAAAGTAAATATCTCCTGTCATTTTCTTCTTATTTGTTAATGAACCGACTAATTTTAATTATTCTTAGAATTATTAACGAATGAATTTTTACTTTCCTTTACAATGTGAACCGGTTAACATGAAAATGTATATTTGTGCTAGCCAGAATTAAACATTCTATAAAGCGTGTAATTAACCAAAATGTCACAATTTAATGTAATGTTTAACTAATCTAATGTAAATTAAAACGTAAATAAAGGAAATGATTATTAATAATCGGTTATCCGGCATTACTTAATGCAGTGGTTGCCAACATTTTCCGAGTCGTGGCGCTCTTTTTCAGTTAAAATTGTTCAATAAAGCTCTACCCTAAGTAAAAGTACGACTACTCGTAAGTAAGAGATAAAAATAAATAAAACTCGTGTATCTTCATTATTTTTTTACTTTATTAACATTAAATTACTAATTATAATGTGTTGGTTCAATTAATTATGAAGCTTTAACAATATTTCGCAGCGCCCCTGTGGAGAGGCTGTGACTCCCCGGGGTGCCGCGGCGCAGAGTTTGGCAATCACTGACTTAATGTACACAGTTTAAACAACCAACGAATTGCTCCGCGGCTGAAATTGATGTACATCTTTTTATTAAAAAAATATTTGTTCCGATTAATTATAATATATAAATATTTGAACAGAGGAAAATAATTAAATGTTTTAATTATGATGTAAATATCGCAAGAAAAAAGTTATTATAAATTTAAATTAGTGTATCCCTGTTACATGTCAACAGAATTTAACTTTAGAGAATTACCAGAAATATTGCAGTAATAAATCAAGTTAAGAAGTGCATTAAAGGAGGAGTAATATTACTTATCTAATGTTTAACCAGTAGTAACTTGGCTTTCCAGAAATTACATTTAGTTACAACCATTACTTTGATCAGAATAATAATAATAATAATAATAATAATAATAAAAATAATAACAATACCTAAATAATACCTGGTATTACCTAATACCAGAAATTGACTGTGAAACAGATATTTAAAAACAAATTCATTATAAACCTAATATTTCTTTTATCTTTATTACACTGAATATTTATGGTGCTAATGAAGTTTAATTTGAAGTAGAAATCATGAAAACAATAACATTAATGAATAAAAAAAGGGATCTGTCTTTAATATAAATGTTTATCACGACGTTCGTTAGAACTTCGCCGGTAAGAGTCCGCAGAACTGGACAGTACGACGAAGTCAACTAACTATGTTTACAGTTTTAAACATGACATAACCTAAAGTGAAATGAAAATGGGGAAAAAATTAAAAAATAAGCGTGAAAATATTATATTTCAGTTCAAATAGATTTAATTTTAACTGGTATTTTTTGAAAGTATTCTTTCAATTTCGAATTTTGTTAGATAACATTTTTTTCTTCCATTTGATGAACCGCGGGACTCAATTATGTCACTTTTTCCTAAAAAAAAGTGGGTTTACAAATCTTGCCGCAAGGTAGCAGTACTTGATAATACTAGGTAGGGTACAAAACTTGGTAACATAGTTGAAGTAATAAAATTTAAAAGAAAATATACTACAGTCGTTTTAATAGTAAATACTCTTATGTAAATGAAAATACTTAAGATGAAACAACTTTTTTAATTCCCATCACTTCATTAAAAAAAATAAAAGTTTTAGTTTACAAGAGATTATAGCCGCTAATAAAACACAAAAAACACTAACAGTAGGAAATTATTTCAAATGTGGCAACAACGATTTGCTGCATAAAACAGAAATAGATTCGATAAAGTGCATTGTTATTCTGATAAAAGAAATATACAGTATTTTTGGAATGAGTAAATCAAGATCTATCTTGATTTGAATTATAGCATGAAAAGTATAAAGAGACAATAAATAAGACGATAAATACGATAAACGTTCATTATTCTCATTTGTTAAAAGCATATCAAACGGATTAATATGATCATCTCTGTTCCACCACAAATACACACGAAAAATTGTCTTAATCAAATCCTTCATTAACTGGTAGAGATTTCATCTTTAAATATTGTTTTGTAATTTGCAATTTACTTTAGTATGTATATGTTTTAAGTATTTATGTATAAATATAGTTTTTTTGTATTACTATTGTATCTTTCTTTTGTTGTTGTACTCTCTACATTTGCATTTAAATTTATGGTATTTAATAATAAATAAATAAATAAATAAAGCCAATCTCCGTGGCAGGATGGTAGTGTCAGGGCCTTTAGATCGGGGTCCCGGGTTCAAATCTCGGTCAGAATGGCATTTTTCTTACGTTACAAAGTCCATTTCTATATTCTTATGCACGAGCTTCTTTGTAACCTACTGGATGAATTAATTCATCAGGCATAAAAAAGAATATATATAAAAAAAAAGTTAAAGAAAAAATTTAAAAGTATATAAAAAAAATGTTAAAACTAAATAATACTTATATATTTCATAGATCATATCAGTAATGTGTAAGATTAATTATAACAAAAATCTAATGTTGACACCACATGACTTTCTTGTTCGCCTATTAAATTACATATAGACTTATTTAAAACGAAAGTACTTAAACTTTTATTTCATTAATAACTTTTGATATTTTTTGATATATTTTTTTAATTGTTAATGAATTATTATTTATCGTAAAAATATTTTTACAATCAGAGGTTAATAATTATTAGTAAACCAATGTATTTAAATTTAAAAAAAAGAAAAGGAAATGAAGTCGGATTTGAACCGATGTGGCTTTGTTAGATTCAACTATTTCATTAATTAAAATTTTATTTGACTATAACTCTGCAACCAATGAAATAAATAACACTTATGATATATCGTTGAAAAGCTCTCCATGAGGGCTTATTACTGCAGTTAAGACAAAGTCCAAATCCAAATCTTTTGGATTTTGGGCTTTTTTGGACACTTTTAGTCCAGTTGATTGCAATCAAAAGGGAAGGTGTACAACTAGATGTTACAACAGTTCTAAATCCAAAATTTCAACATCCTAGTCTAATTGTTTTCAAATTAGCGAGATACATACGTACATGCAGACGTCACGGCGAAACTAATCAAAAATGTATTATTCCGTAATAAAAATCTGAAAACCGAAATTTTTCGCGATCACAATACTTTCTTTACTTCGTACAAGGAAGTAAAAATAGGTGGGAGTAATTTCCACATTAATTATTTAAAATTTAAACAATGGAATAATAATTTTAAGGTAACTACATTAAAATATAAAAAGGCGTTATTAAAAATTGTTTGCTCAAAAAATTCATGTTTTTATGATAATTTTTTAAAATTATTTAAATATTCATCAACAAAGTAAAATTGTTTCTTTAAAAGAAAATCTTTTATCTGTATTTAAAATAAATTGATGAGAAGATATTTAAACTGTTCTGATATTCACTAAAAATGGCGTCGGAAACATAACTTTTTTTCTCGAAATATTGTGCTGAATTATACGAAAACAGTTTTATTTTTGGTTTGGATACAGATGGATAAACTATTGTTATTTTTTTTAAGAATAAGTGACTATTTTTTCTAGAAAACGTAGGACATTCATAAATAAAACAGAAGAATAAGTTAAAATCTTTAATTTCCTGAATATCAAGTGTACACGCGATTCATATTTATGAACGCCATGGTCTGACAGCCCATTTTGTACCTTGAAAACTAATTCCGATTTTTTGAGAGAGCCCCAGGAGATGATGATATACTTTAATTGGGAATATTCATAAGTATAAGGTATATTTAATAATGATGACACGCTTAGCATTATTGTATCATCATCTAGTGTTCTGCCTGGCGGCAGGTCCCTTACGCCTCCGCTATCTCCATCCATCTTTGTCCTAAGTCTTCTCCTTCAGCTCCTTTTAATTTCCAATCCTCACCTCCTCTATTAATTTAATCCTTCTTCTTCCTCGTTTCCTTTCTCTTTCTACTGACTCTTCCAATGTAGTTGTCAAGATTTCATTTTCTCTAACCATATGTCCTTACCAGTTTCCTTTTAATTTGGGTATTTCCCGTATAAATGCTCTTTAATCTTGTTTATTAGTTGCTCATTCCTCAGTTTATCTGTCCATCTTGCTTTCTCGATCGTTCTCAATATCTACAAAACACTCAATTGAGTTCCTTCCACACTAACCACACTTAACAGGAGACTCCATACATTGCATTTGGACTCAAGGTCCAGATTTTTACTACATAGTAACTTACTCTTCTAACTGAAGGCTTTCTTTGTCATCTCTATCCATCTTTTTATTTCCATTATGCTCTTCCAGTTCTCTGTCACCATAAATATTTATAATTTTTTTAAGTTTTCTATTCTTCCTTTATTTTTCCTTGTCATTAATTCCTTATATATACAGGTTATTGTAAAAGGGTTAGAATATTATTTTGCGGGTTAAATGAAAAAAAAGTGTTACCTCGATAAAATCAAATACGAAAAATAAAAATAAAAATTTGATAGTTTTTTAAATTAATAATAATTAAACCCTTCCTGAAATTTTTTTAATGTGTTTTTTCAATAAACCGTATCAAAAAGATTAGCTAACAAAGAACAAACATCGAAAATATTGTAGAAATTACAGTACAGAAAGGATACGTTAACACGCTTTTTTGTACTACTTATCCTAGGCTATCTTTATTAATGTGACACATTTAAATCACTTAAAAACAAGAGTCAAGAGTGCTCTGTTTTATAGCAGTAATGATATTCACAATAGAGGCAGTTCCTGTAGTAAATGCTAGGTTATCCTGAAATGCTTTTGTATAACAAAATACTCAGTTAAGTGTAGAAGCCAACTGGGAACCACATCACTCATTTTCTCTATTATGCTTGGAATAGAGTGCTTGTAACTCTTGAGGGTGAATTTTTTCTATCGTCCGTCACCACCGAATATCATGGAAGGTCACACACAATCAAATTATTTTCTCGAAATAAATTAACGACCGGTAAATCATTCCAGAAAATCAAATTGACGTAATTTTTTAAACTTATAATCATAATAAGTTGTTTATTTCCAGTAAAATATTAATTAGAGTGACTTAAATTTTAGTTTTTGAAGAAATCATGTAGGATTATTACTGTACCGTATTTCAAGTATCCACCTCCAAAAAAGGTGAAATTTTAAAATGGCGATACCCACTTTTCACTGATTAAATTAAAATTAAATGACATCAATACCCCATACATATAGAAATACTTGAGAAAAATTTCAACTTTTAATGTTCAGATAGTCCGAAGGTATCTATCAAAATACAGGCAAATATATGTACCTACAATTTTTTGAAATTTTCCATATTTTTTTGTTATTTTGTTAAAGGGAGGTCATAAAACGTCTTTATTTGAGAAAAATGTACAAACTTTGATTAATATAAAAATTTTAATCTAATTTATATATAGAATCTAATTATTAAAAATTGTTCCACTTCTAAATCTATAATATGAAACATTATATATATATATATACTAGCAGACCCCGCAATGCTTTGCGATTGCAAGATTTGAGTATATATCTATATATATATATATATATATATATATATATGGATTAAATGAACATAATTGAAAGTTTGATAAAATATTAAAAAACGAACATTACGACACATCACATAATTTAACCTTTCACTTTATAAAAGTTAGATTTTATATAAATCTAATTGGCAAAACAACACTACCTATCGGATTTAATTCAAACCACTCTCTAAACACAGTAGTCGGGAGAAAACAACTTTTTAATGAAACGAGATATGGCTGCAAAATCATCACAATTAATAATGAACATTAAGAAACTTACAAAACATTACGGAACTTCACAAAATTTAATCTTTCTCTTTATAAAAGTCACGAATGTAAATAAATCCAACTGTCAGAACAGCACTACCTATCGGCTTTAATTCAAATTATTCTCTAAATATAGTAATCGACTCAAAATACCCCTAACATTCTTTTATACTGATCAGATCCAGGATTTCAATAGCTTTAAACCTTCTCCGGACAACGAGAACCATTTTGCAAAAACCCGCGCGTAAATCGATCAAGTAGTTTTTTAATCTATAGCAGACATACATACGAACATTGCCTTTTAAATAAATAAATAAATATATATAAAGAAAAAAGTCAGTTGTACATTTTTTTTGTTTGTGTAAATATCTTGACACAGGCGCCACCTACCGGGAATTGGTTTTGCAAAAAGATTTATTTTCACGTAACTAACATATTTTCTGAATATAGCCAAATCAATCCATAAATACAATTTTAAAAATATCTCAACCCCCAGCGTCTTCTAGCGGATCCATTTTTCGCAAAAATATTTCATTTCACGTAATTAATATATATGTTGATAATGATCCAAATCGGACATTGATAGTACGCGCATTGATAATATGCACGTTTCACTGTTTCACTACGAGGCAAGAATTCATATTGCTCGATTCCATTAAAATCGAAACAAAAAACCAAGAGAACCACTTTGACATCGAATCGAGAATGATGTGTGTTTTTTTTGCGGCGGGGAGTTCGTTTGCCGATCCATCGCGATGATTGAACTTATGTCTCGATAAATACAATTTTTCGAAATATCTTGACCCCCAGCGCCACCTAGCGGGTCCAAAATAATTCAGAAATCTTCGCGGGCTTGCGAATAACTCACCGAAGTTTCATCGCAATCGGATGAATTGTATAGCAACGCATAGGGAACAAACAAATAAGCATTCATTTATATATATATATATATATATATTATTATTATTATGCTTTTATGGCCAACATGGGACCACTTAAGTCAATTTTAGTTAGATCTTTTCTGAGAAAAGCGTGTTATTTTACTCTTCCGAGCTGCCCAGTATTTCTTCAACCGTTCAGATCTTGCTTTCTTTTCTTCATCAGTAAACTCCCCTTCGTTGTATTTTGTCGTTTATCTGTCTTTTGTTTAAATCTAATGTTTATCATTTAGCTTTGTAATTATATATATATATATATATATATATATATATATATAGATTATTATATAGCATCGACGTTGTAGATTTTCCCACTCTAAATGGTTACTTGCGGTTCCCGTCGCTGTAAATCTTTTTTAATTTTATATTTTTTTAGTCAAGTAACCGGAGGAAGGTGCTGCCATGCGCCAATCGCGTCGCACACGCTGTAACTGTGGCAGTGGTTATGTTGATTGAGCCACCGCGCACTACAACTTTTCACCCATTAAAAAATCGAACTTTAAAAAAACCGAAAATAGTTTTTATATATTTATTTGCAAAGTTTTTTGAAAGCCAAAATCTAATGAATATACCTTTTAATTTAGTCGAAATAGGGAAAATTTGTGAACATTGTTCCAAATTTCTTTACCTTTCACGGTCGAATTTCGAGAAATCTAAACCGGTTTAAGATTTACATGAACATTACACATAAACAAAAAATCAAGTAAATATTTTGATTTTTTACCGAAAAATTAAAAAAAATAATCAGATTTAAAATTTATTTGTTCATTAACGAGTTTTGAACCGAGCGATTCATGTCTCATGTTCAAAATATGACGCGCATAATTTGATTTTCTGACCGATTCAATCTTATAGCGCACCTATATGTTGTTTGCACCTATTTTTAAAATTTATTGTTTGGTCAACATATGTATACTATGACACGATTCGCAAGTAATTTTGTACACACCAAAACCATTTTACTTGTCTTTTTTATCAATATCTGTTTTAATTTTCATTTTTAAATTATTACTAGTTTTATATGCTATTTGTATATAAACCCTTTTTCTGAATATATTTGTGATTTTATAAGTCTGAAGATCTATATAGATAGCTAAATAGCATATATTTTTGTCCCTTTTGTTTTTATTCTGCGAAGTTTCATATATATATATATATATATAACTTACCCGATTCTCATAAAAATGTTAATCTTTCAACATTTTTATTCTTTGCTTCACTGTACAGTTGTATAGAATAATGATTTATATGTAAATGACTTGCTCAAAGTTTTTCTATGCAATCATCAGAAAAACAAATAAACAAAATAAAAAGCGGATTAAACCGCTAATTATCTTTCACTAAAATACCTATTTCAGTCATTTATATGCACAATTAAATCATATCTCGGTAGATTAAACCGAATAATATATGTAAATATATCTTTTAAAGGGATTTTCTCAACAATTATTAAGGAATTTTCGATATAGGTCAAACAGAAATATATAATATCGATACTGGTTAATCCATTGAACAGTGTTGTAAAGCCACAGTCATCTGGACTAACGTACGATTTAACCGCATATATAATCTCCGATCCGTTCCATCAGAAGTAACTAAGCTCATTTTGTGTTCTATTTTACTAAGGTTCTGACTGGAGATATATTTCCTTTGTTATAATCAAATGAATCATATCTGAAAGGATTAACAGAATGTGAAAAAAAACAAGAAATTATAAAATAAAAATAAAAGTAATTTTTTCGTTTCTTTTTCTTAAAAATTTCACGTAAAAAATTAAAGTATAATGCGAATAATAAGCTATGTTAACCGATTAATAGAGTAATATAACTGAAAGAATGCTTAAGAACAGTTTACATAATGTAAAAAACTAAATGCGCAAATCGATTATTAAACTTCAAAAACGTTTAGAAACTTAAAGAATAAACAAAAAATGATCTTGCTTTTATATAGAAAAATTTATTAATTTTATATTTAAATATTTTATTTAAAAATAAAACCGTTCTTCTTGGTGAAATGGTAGCGTATCGGCCTTTCATCCGGGGATCTTGGGTTCAAATCCTTTCCGGCAAGGCATTTTTTATAAGCTGAAAAATTTCATTATCCATATTCTCATGTATACTTTAAGCCTCTGTGGTGAACCAATTTATCAAGAAAACAAAATACAGGTAAATTATTTATTTTATATTGGTTATTTGTTTTATTAACTACTACATAACTACCTTTTAATAATAATTTAAAATTCAAAATACGCATTTAATAATTTATTTTATGTAAACGGTTCTCTTGGTAATTTTATTTATTTATTTACTTACTGGTTGGTGTTACCATGGCCACTCTTACATTACTTCAAAAATCTATACTCTCGGCAACCTTCCTCGATTTCTACAAATCATCCAACCATTTTTTCTGACTGTCTTCCTCTCCGTCTTCTTCTAATCAGTTATCAGCCAACACTTTTGGGTAATCTTGTTACACTATTATATATATAAATATATTATACCTGAATTTACGTGAAGATATTTTTTTGAAAAAGACGGGTCATTCAAATAATTTGGTTGTCGATTTCACGGAAAATGACTGTTCCTATAAACAAGAAGAAAAGAATATTTAAAAAGATAATCTTTTATACTATAGTGGATTAAAGTATTATAAAGATTAATTAGAAATTAGTATTGTTTAGAAATAACAATTTTTAGATACTTATTTCATAGTTTTGATTGAGAATTAAAGTCAAAATTAAAAGTTTTTTAATTCATTTACGTTTTTATCAACCTATGTTCATTTTTATTGCTTAAGATGAAAACAAAAATGTTTGGTTAATACTTGCTAAAAACCTCAAAGAAAAAGGAATCCGGAAGAACTGAAAAAGAGCGAGTAGATTGTAATTATTTTTTCTTTTATATTTACAGCGGATGTAATACTTTTTTCAACTTTTCTGTAATTGCAAAAACCAAATTTGTTTTTTTTTCTTTATTTATGTCCTATTTTGAATTATTTTATTCTTTACTAATTGAAACTATTTTGGGTTACTGAAAAAAAAAAAAACAAATAGCCTGTATGATATTTATAAACAATTTTTCAATCAGTTATTTGACTCTATACGTACAAATTATAAATCGTTAAACCAATTTCTCCACCGCATTTTTCTCTAGACTAAAAATTTGGTAAAAAACAAATTTAACTGAAATAGGTGCAGTTATAATAACAATAAGGTAGTCACCACCTACAGGCGGTGGTGACAGGTGCGACCCCCGTGTCGGGGAGCGGCCAGATTGCCGCCTCTCAATCGGCGCCGATCCATACCCGTCGTCGTCGGCGGCTTCGGTGGTCTCCGATTCGGAGGCCGGAAGCTACGCCGGCGACGACGTTCTCCGTGAACTTGATGCCGTTCGCATAATGGAGAAGAAGAGAAAAAAAGGATGGCCGAAAGGCAAACCCAGACAATAATTTAATTAAAAATTAGCGAGTCGATTGTACAATGGATCATCAATGGATGTTTTTCAAACATCCATGAGCTCCAACGCTTGGTACATGACGTAGACCCGATTTGTATATGTCTGCAAGAAACGCATTTCCGCCGAAATGAAAATTTTAAATTAAAAGGATTCGATATATTTCGGCGAGATCAACCGCCAAATGTAAGAGTTAGAAGTGGAGTAGCTATATTAACATCGACTAGAGCTACCACCGAAGCGGTTGTTCTAAACACAAACCTACAAGCGGTCGCCGTTAGAATGAAGCGTCCGCTTCAGATCACTGTTTGCAGCATATACTTGCCGAATTTTGATTGGAATAAGGAATTTTGATTGCAAGACTAATTTCCGATCTTCCCCTACCTGTTTTACTGGTGGGTGACTTTAACGCTCATAATTCTCTTTGGGGATCGGATCGAGTAGATCCCCGTGGAAGAGAACTGGAAGGGTTCCTGATGAATTCAGAACTTATTATTTTAAACGACGGATCAGGAACCTTTTTCAATGCCAGAGATGGATCGACGTCCTGTGTAGATCTTGCACTTATAAGCGGATCGATAGCACCGAAGTACAGCTTCCATGTCATAGACGATCTGCATGGAAGCGATCATTTCCCGGTGCAAATTGTAACTGATGTTACAAGAACAATATATCCCATCCCTAAAAGATAGTTATTTGAAAAGGCAGACTGGACGAGCTTCACAGCTAGAACGATACTCCCAGAAACAACTGGAGTTATCGGAGACGATGTCGACGCTATAACAAATGCAATAATTGAGTCGGAATCGAGATATATTCCCAAAACATCTGGGAAACTTACGAAGAAACCCGTTCCATGGTGGAACGATGAAATAAGTGAAGCAATAAAAAGAAATAAAAGGGCGTATAACGCCTTTAAGAAATACAGGGCGTATGCAAAACGTCTTATGATAGACTCGAAAAAACGATCCTGGCAGCAATACGTGTCATCCATTGACAAAACTACTACTGCATCAGATGTTTGGAGGAAAGTGAAGGCGATTTGTGGGCGTAATGATTTTGCTCCCATAACTAGCCTTCAAGATGAAGATGAAATAAAAGACACTCCATATGAAATTGCAGAGCTGTTATCCAATCACTTCGAAAAGGCCAGCAGAACGGCCAACTACGAAGAAGATTTTCGTACTAAAAAAGAACAACTTGAAGGTCTACTAAACTTCAGAACTGAGTATAATTACTCATATAATGCACCTTTTAAAATGGAAGAATTCGCGAAAGCGTTGGAAAAATCAGGTAACACAGCTGCCGGTCCGGATGAAATCCACTATAATATGATCAGGCAGCTGAATACCACTGCAAAGCGTAGATTATTAGAACTTTATAATAGAATATGGCGGGATGGAACGTACCCGCAGCAGTGGAAAAAAGCTCATGTTGTTCCAGTACCAAAGAAAAATAAAAATTTAACAGACCCCAATAGCTATCGTCCTATTTCTTTGACGTGTGGTATGGGAAAAATACTGGAAAAAATTATTAATAATCGACTCGTCTGGATTTTGGAAAAAGAAAACCTGATATCACCGTATCAAGCAGGTTTTCGGCAATACCATTCTACCACTGATCAAATGATCAGCTTAGAGGACGTTATATATAACAGCTTCATTAAAAGGAAACATTGTGTCGGAGTCTTCTTTGATCTTCAGAAGGCTTTCGATATGACCTGGCGTCATGGTATAATGCACCAGTTACATGAATGGGGCATTCGTGGCAATCTGCCTATACTGCTCAGCAACTACATGAATGACCGTACCTTCCAAGTACGCGTCAACAATGAATATTCATGTGAAAGAATCTTGGAAAATGGCATACCACAAGGTTCGCCGTTGAGCGGTACCTTGTTTACCATTGACATTAATAAATTGATATTAGCCATTCCAGCAGACATAAGCAAAAGCGTCTATGTTGATGATCTGGCAATCGTGTATGCCAGCAACAAGACTGCTATGGTGAGGTACAAATTGCAACGAGCGATCAATGCTCTAAATGAAGTTGCAAAGAATAACGGATTCCAATTCTCACCAGAAAAAACGTGGTGTGTACACTTTTGTAGGAAGAGAATTCCTCATCAAAGTCCTGCGTTGACAATTGATGATAATCCAATGCAATATAAAGACAATGTAAAATATTTGGGATTAGTATTGGATAAATCCCTTACATGGGGATTAAATATACAGGATTTGAGTGATAGATGCAAAAGAGCCCTAAACATTATAAAATGTTTATCGAAGTTAAATTGGGGGGCTCAGACAAAGACATATTATTGAGATTGTGTAAAGCATTGGTTCAGTCTAAACTAGACTACGGATGTATCGTATATTCATCCGCTAGAAAGTCGCATTTAAAAAAGTTAGACGTAGTTCATAATAGCGGAATAAGATACGCAACAGGCGCTTTCCGCACAAGTCCGGCGGCTAGTCTGATGTCTGAAGCCGGAATAATGCCACTACATTATAGAAGAGAGATCCTCTTGTTAAGATATGCAGCAAATATATGGGCATTCCCTGCTCATATAAATAATAAATTGTTTATGAATCATCCCATGGCTGCATTATACGAACGTCGTGCTACCTATTCCAGACCAGCCGGAATTAGGTAACTTTTCTAGCAACAGCCCCGGCGGCTGTTAGAAAAGTTGCTATATTAATGCGTAGATTGAGAAAAAAATATCTAAAAGTATGTCGGAATAGGTGGAAGATAAAAAGTAAAATTTTTCATATAAAAGGTTAACTGAATGGAGCCTGGGGCATTTAAAATTATATACCTATCCCTTATTTTATTTTTTATTCCAGCCAACATTAGTTATTAGATCTTAATTAATAACTCATCCTAAAATAAACGGTTAATACTCGTATATTACTACTGAATAAGGGAAGAAAAAGATGTCCACACTTCCAGAATAAATACGTAAATCTGCAAAAGAGATTTTACATTGAAAAGATAAAATCAATAAATATTTTTAATAATATGAGAAAACTTGTAAAATCTAATTTCAAAAATTATATTTTTTTGGAACTATTCGGGTGTTTTTTACGGGGTGAAAAACTGGACTTAAAAGAAAAGTAGTACGCAAGGATTTCAGGCATTTCGATTGTGAACATATCTAAAGGAAGATTTTGAGGATAAATTGGCCGTATTAGATTACTGATAAAAATATTTTTAGAAGATTAGCAATAAAAAGGATGTGTACGTATATTAGAGATAAAAGATGTGATATATAAAAAAAAAGTGAATAAAATATGAAAGATGTGAAATACACTTTTAAATAAATCGGGATTTATCATTTAAGAACGATACGATTTGACTTTATTAGACAATTAAATCGGTTGAGCACAATTGATAATAACCGAACGTACTACTTATTTATTGAGCGTAAGACCAATTTGAATTGAAACAGTTTTTACAAATTATAATTAAGAATATCAACAGATAATTATTTTTCGGTTCAAATCCTGTCACCTTCATTCGATAACTGAATGTTACAAATTGCTCATCCCATTCATTCAAAATTTTTCATTCTCTGTTGAGGAAATGTTGAGTAAACAAGGGAAAATAGTTAACGCTTTCAAATTGCCCTGAATATGGCCCATGAGTACTGGCTTCACACAGACATGTCGGGTTCGAAATTGTCGTGCCCGAATTTAAACTCTCTTTTAGGTAGATTTCATAACAAAGCCGCCTATTGTAATGGGTACCATGATTCGACTTCCGAAAAATGTCGACATATCTTCGCGTTTCACATCCCTCAGACCCCAAAACCACCGTCAGTTCAAAACTTTATATATATATATATATATAACTTTCTTGTGGACACGATAACTGCCGTAATTTTGTGCCAGTCACTTTCAAATTGATACATAAAATACAACGAAAATATCAGTCGAGTTCGTTAGTGGGCAAAATCGGACCATAGGGGTGGAAATGAGGGTTCTTTTTTAAAAAAACCAAAATTCTTTATTACTTTCTTATTAAGTAAAATATCGAATTCGTTTAAAGTTACTATTATCCTATGAATAAGGGCCTAAAATTTATCTAAGTAAAGTTGTTGGATACCACCAACCATTGGCCCAAGGGGTAGAAAAAATAGGGTTTTTAAGACCAAAAAATCATACCTCTTAACAATCACAGTATCGAATCGGTTTAAAATGATAGTCCTCTAAACATAACCAAAAACTTTTGTCTGAAATAGTTTTTGATATTGCCGACCCTTACGGCACGGGATGATCAAAATGTTGCTGAAATTGTAAGAAAATGGGCTTGTCATATGCTAAACATGTGAAATTTATTTTCTCATGTCGTATTGAGTAAATTTGAAGTTTTTCTGTGAACGTTAAGGTGGTAATATTTTTTATCCCCTATTCTCCACTGTTGAAATCTACCTTCGCCTTCCGGCGTGCCAAAAGGGAGTTTCTGTTTCGCCACCGGAACCACGCACTGTAAGGTATTATTTCAGATGATGAATGAGGATGATATGTATGAATGCAAATGAAGTGTGTAATCTTATAAAGTCTCAGATCGACGATTACTCAGATGTGTGGTTAATTGAAACCCAACCACCAAAAAACAAGATATTCACCATCTAGTATTCAAATCCGTATAAAACTGTCTTTACTAGCATTTAATAATATCTTTCACGAATTCATATATATATTTTTTTAAAACTAAATGGCATTTCGGCTTCTCATCCGGAGATCCCGGGTTTGAATCCCATCAAGAGGTAGCATTTTCCCATACACTACAAAAATCCTTTCTTATCATATCCCATGTACAAGCTTCAAGCTTATTTGGCGATATCATCAAGTTCCCCCGGCAAAAGAAAAAAAGATAACTGACGATTACTCACAAATAAAGAAAACTCTTTTTAAAAGCTAAATATGAGATTATGTGTTTTTAAATAGGGTCAGAAGTCTTGAAAGAAAAAAAAAATTAGGTTTAAAAAAAATACAACTTTCCATGTTGTGATGATTTTAAAATACGTAGAATTATTAAAACAAAAAGTGAATATAGAAAAATAAACTTAAAAATAATTTTCCAGATCTTGTTAAAAAAGTTTTGAAAAACTATACATTATGGCAAACAAAATTTAATTCATAAGATTACAAGAAATCATTTGAAGATGAGAAATCCTTTGAATAAAACAAATAAATCCTGATCGATTTAGAAGTTTAAGTTATGATCCCAGTTTAAGTCATCCTCAAAAGTATAATTAAATTTTATTAAAAAGTCGTTTTACCCAAAATAGTTTTTAAGTAGGCTATCAGGATTAGTGTGGTTGAGAATTACATTTTAAAATCCTGAAACCGATTTCACTTGTATTAAAATACACTATATTTATTAATGTAAAGAGAAGAAATTCATAAAGAATCTGCAATATAATAATACTGCTTTTGAATTTATTCAGCTATATTCCATTTATATTATTTTGTATTTCAATTTATTACCTACTTGTAACAATATTAATTATAATTTACATTACACTTAAATTGATTTTATTACATTTTAATGTTGCCTAAGGTAATAAAATTTATGATCAAAATTAAATATAATTAACATTTAAGATTAATAAAAAGTAAAAACCTATTTATTTCTATTTAGGTCAGATGAGGGTCAAGAGACAATTATTAAACGGAAGAAAATTACATATAGTTGACCGAACAAAGTAAGATTTTCACATTAACTTTGCTATTTAGTTTTTCTTATTTGTGTTTACTAGTCGATATCCTTTAATTTTTAATATATTTCAGCTATATTTTTATTTGACAAATTAATCCCTTTTTTTACAACATTAAATAATGTGTAAATTTTTCACACGGTTGTATTTTATACTAATATATATTTTCACCAGAAATTATAATAATAATGCGGTTTTGACTGAAAAATCTCAAAAATACAATTTTTCTACTAATTATCTTTCTTTATAAAATCATACTCTATTATGATGTATCCTGGATTAATATTATTAATAAGTTACTTTAAATTTGTGATAGAAAAATAATAAATTAATATAAAATGATAACCAAAATCTAGTACCACTTAATACTCGTAAAAAACAAAGATAAATATTAAAAATGAGAAAAACACGACTGCCAAAAATAAAAATCTGAAAATCATTGCTTTTTTAATTTAATTACTAATGTAGAATAATTAAAGAGCTTACGGGATGAAAATTTTACATAAAGTCTAGTTTTTCAAATTTAAAAATTTAAACATATGTATATATATACATAAATAAAAATGTAAATGTTCGTTTGTTCAAAATCTTAACTCACCGAAAGTTCTTCAACGGTTGCTTTGAAATTTTTACACAACTTTGGATTCAAATACGCGCGTGTTTTTATGTAACTACTATTTATATACCTAAGATGTCACACCTTTTTTTTTTTTTTTTTAACCTCCGAGTCCACAGTTAAGCATTACTGCATAGGATGAGATGAATGATTTGTAGCGTGTGTGAAAATGCCATGCCTGACCGGGATTCGAACCCGGGACCTCCGGGTGAAAGGCCGAGCCGCTACCACTCGCGCCACAGAGGCCGGCAAGATGTCACACCTGTAACAAGTAAAACACGCTTTTTTTTAAAAACAGCGCTATCTGTTGGACGTAATAACAACACACGCTATACTAAATATTTTACAATTCCACTTCAGTGTTTCCAATGTGTGTCCACTATAGACTAAAAAACTACTGGACCGATTTACACACGGGGAAATTAAGGGAGAAAGGGAAAACTCTAAAACGGGAAAAGGGAAAATGGAAAACGGGAAAAGGAAATGGAAAGAAGAAAAACGAAAAGGAGAAACGGTGGAAGAGTAAGGGGAAAGGGAAATAAAGGAACGAAAAATGGGAGAAGGAAAGGGAAAAATAAGGAAAAGGGGAAATGGGGATGCGGTAAGGGAAAGGGGAAAAGTAAAGGGAAATGGTAAAAACGAAAAATAAAATGGGAAAAACGAATATGGTAAAAATGAAAAGAGGAAAAGGAACGAGAGAAAGGAAAAGGGTAAAAGCTAAACGGAAAAAGGGAAAGGTTACATTTTGTGAAGTTCCGTAATGGTAATGTTTTATCAAACTTTCAATTGTGTTCATTTAATCTATATATATCTATATATATATATATATATATATATATATATATATATATATATATATGTATATATAGCCTATAATACTCCGGTAACGTAAGGATTCCAACGCGGGGTCATGCATCTACATCGGTACAGCCGTTGAGCTGCTACAGAGGAAAAAACATACATACCATACATACAACCGAAATACATTACATTCCTTTTTGGGCAGTCGTATTAAGGTCCATTTCTGAGTATATCAACAAAGAAATCAAAAATAATTTGATAAAAAAAATTCAACAATTCGTTGAATTATACAAAATAAATGAATGACATCTCGGCCTTTCATCCGGAGATCCCGGGTTCGAATCCCGTTCAGACATGGAATTTTTCATACGCCATTAAAATTCTTTCATATATTATCTCACGCTCAAGCTTCAAGCTTTTTGGAATCATAATGTTTGTTCTGGTTTGGTTCTATCGTGATTTTGTATTATACTAACAAACACCCGCTTGAATTTTTAAAAACATATAATCGGTTGGGAAGGCATAACGACATTTCCGAATAACCGTGATCTGTTACATCGAGAGTAAACCTGAGGCATATAAACGTTACCTTTCAACCTAGTAACAAATATCCCGTTTGAATTTTGAAATTCGGACGATTGTTAGCAGAGATTTTACAAGAGCACTACATTGCACCTCCGTTTGTTACCAGTTGCTGGTGATGATTGGTCTAGCCTCGCACGAGGTGCTCGCATCACCTCACTAGTCTTGTATCACATGCAGTCCCCACGAGAAGCCCATTATTATTAAACAGAAATTTTTTTAATTTATTTAATATCATTTTATTTTATTTAACGTAAATTTAATTCTATTATTTTTGTTATATTATTCATTTAATTGATTCGAATCATTCAGATCAAATATACCTCAAACAGTGATAGAAGTTCACAGTTCATAATTCAATTCCTTAAAGTTTATGCTTCAACCGGGAAATCTCCACTACTACATACGAGTATATATATATATATATATATATATTTAAATAGCCTTTGATACTCCTGCTAACCTAAGGATTCTATCGCGGAGTCACACATCTATATCGGTTCAGCCATTGAACGGCTACGGTAGCATAAACAAACAAACATACATCCTAAATACATTACACTTCTTTTTGGCAGTCGTGTAATAAGATAAACAATCAAAAATTAAATCATTAATTGGCATCTGTAAGTATGAATCATGTAAACCAATATTTAGAAGATTAAAGATGTTAACTTAACATCCTTGTGTATATATTTATGAAAGTACAATCATAGAAAAAAGTCTGATGTGGACACTACATGACTTCCTTGTACGCTTATTAAATTACAATACAGATTTTAAAAAAATGAAAATTACATAAAGTTATTTTCATTAATAACTTCTGATATTTTATATTTTTTTTATTGTTATAATTGAATTATTATTTATTGTAAAAAAATTTACAGTCAGAGGTTAATAATAATTATTAATAAATATTTCATTAAAATCTTATTTGGCTGTAACTGGCAAAATTCAAATTTGTTGGATTTTGAACATTCTTGGATACTTTCGGTCCAGTCGATGGCAATCAAAAGGGAAGGTGCACAACTAGGGTACTTTAACAGTGATAAATACAAAATTTCAATATCCTACGGCTAATCGTTTTCAAGTTATGCGAGATACATACGTACGTACATATATACGTATGATACATACGTATATGTACAGAGGTTAATAATTATTAATAAATCAATATATTTAAATTAAAAAAAAAGGAAATGAAGTCGGATTTGAACCGGTGTGCCTTCCCCTTATAAGATCTAAATCACGTCACGCCGAAACTAGTCAAAATGGATACAGAGATGAACAAAATGGATATTTCCGTGAAATCTGAAAACTGAAATTTTTTGCGATCACAATTTTTTACTTCCTTTACTTCGTACAAGAACGTAAAAATAATAGTCACTTATTTGAAAAAAAAAAAACAAAAAAAAAAAAAAACAATATCTACCCTTATAAAATTAAATAACAGTACTGTTTTCGTATAACTCAACACAATATTTCCGTTTAAAAGGAGCTTATTATGCTATTGCAACAATATTTAATAAATTAACAAAACATTCAAAAAATCTATCCCACAATAATCTGTTTGAAATAAAATTAAAATATTTTATTTTATAGAAACAATACTCTCTTTCGATTAATTTTTAAATTTCATTAGTTAAAAAAAGGTAATAAAGTATTGCAAGACTTTTCCGCTACGCCGGTCAGGTCATACGATACTTTGCAGATTGCAAAAACGTTTTTCTTCATTTTAGGTTCGAGATACAAAACGTAAAAAAATTTACACATTTCTTGATAGCTGTATATATGAAGAATAAAATTAAAAAAATTCCTTGAAAAATATTTAAACCCAAAAAACAAAAACATATACTTCATCATACGATGTGGGGATTGATTTTTTAAAACTTTTTTTGAATTATTTATACTATATGCAATGTAGAAAACAAATCTGTCAAAGCTAAGTTTTAGTGCTTCTGAAGAAAATCTAAATTGGTTTTTTCACGATATTCCCCATCCTCTGAACAAATTTTGAAAAAAAAAGATTAATACGATCAATGCCTCATGTATACAAGTATTTGTTCCAAATTTGAAGAAAATTGGTTCAGTTAATCTTGATATTTAAGGTTTAACAATGCGATATACATATGAACATAGGTACGTTCATTTCTACAAATATATACTTTCTTTTTAATGAAATAATTGAACCCTAAGATAGAAAACATTGGAAAAAACCGGTATCCATTTTTAATACGGTCTCCACACTTTTCCCTTTAATATAGTGCTATTCTAGCTAAATTCGCCGGTAAAGTAAAATATATTATCAATAATATTTATGAAAAGAGGGTACCTCATATCGTTAATTGATGCTCGTTTATTTTCATATAAAAAATTGAAAAAAAATTATTACTACTGCCATATTATTAATTATCAATTATTACTTTTCCTTCTCCTTCATGACCTAGTAAGTTATCCTTTGCTGGTAAATTTATTCAATAAAATACTCCTCCTAATCTGTAAAAAAATACCTAACATTCTCATCACCACATAATATATACCATTATAGAAGTATTGTAAATCTTGATATTGTTAAGCTACTTTGGTAAACTTTAAAAATGTTAAAAAAAATTTCTATTCGATTGGAAATTTTCATGTTATACTTTCCCAAATTCGTATAGACGTTTTTTAAAGGCTGTGAGGAAATATATTCCCGATCGTTTTTTTAAATACTTAAAATGTGGTATGAAATAAAAAAAGCTGATTAAAATAACAAAAAAAGTGACGAAAAATAATTGCGTAAACTGTTATAAGAAGTAATGAAAACGAAAAGGTCACTGGCCTTAGAAAGATGGCAAAGAAAAATTACGAATTGATCTTTATAAGGTTACTTTAGTATATTAAATAAGTAAACAAAAGCAATATAAAATCTAATCATTCAAATAAACGACAGTAATGTTTTTTTTTTTGGTTTTTTTTACTTAATACGGAAGAATTAAATACATACATTATTTATAATATAAATATTATAAAAAAATACATTAAAGGATTTGAAGCCGATGGAACCTCTTTGGCATTAAGTCAAAGAGGTCTAACCTTGTTACAAAACATTAGAAGTAGAAGTTGTCGGAAGCAGTCACCATAAGTAGTACAGTGAACTCAAATGACCTGACTCATCGAAAGTGTTTCACTGCCAACCAACTTTATGAACATCATTAATTTAACAGTAATATAACATAACTAACGCAGCATAATTTTATTTATTAATTACAATATAAAAAAATAATTATACAGTTTTTTTTTTTAATGATAAGGGGTCTGTACTTCTTTCTCTTTTAAGGAACCGTTTATAAATTTACTAAGAATCTCTTATGTAGCAACTGAATTCATTGAATTTTAATGTGCTTTTAAGTCACAAGGTTAAATACAGAAGAAAGAAATAAAAAAACTACATAAAATCTACGTATTCAAATTGATGCACTTAGTAAGTAAATTAATTCCAGCTGTAATATTCAAGATGTCAATCAAAATTTAACTATTATGATATACGAATACGAATATATGGATGAAGGTCAACGAACTTTAAAAAAAAATTGATCTGAAGAAATTACAAAAAAAATTTTCGTATTAAATTTGAAAAAAATAAAAAGTTTACCCCTGAACCACAATAATCTTATGAAAGAACTTTTCTAATTGTTCACAACCTTCTTATTACCAAACCAATGGAAGGATATTTACATACAGTATATGGATGAATCAAGAATTACCGTTAATTCGTTAAAAATATCTGTTCGAAATTAGGACTAATTCTTTACTTTTTCTCGTTCTTTACTTAAATAAATGTTAAAATTAAAAAATTACATATTAGTTTTTTTTAATAAGAATCTTTACTTTTTATAGCATTTTTTTTTTAATTGTTGAAACAGCATTTGATTTCCGATTTTTTTTCTTCTCGGACAGATCTTGAAGGACCACTTTATTTTTTTTCAGAAGTTCTTCATTCTTTCCGATTGTTTAGCTTTTCTTTTTTCAGTCCATTCTCCTCTGTGGAGTTTTTCTTTTCACAGACAGAAACCTTTCATTCAAAAATTTATTTTCTATCTAGACAGTAATTTTATGTAATTTTGAATTTTTTGAGCTCTTCTTTCATTTTTTTAATATAATTATAAAGGTTTGACCTTTATAATTTAAAAATTTATTGAAGATCTGTTTGTTTAGCCAAGATTGGTTCATTCGGTCCATGTATTCATAGAATTATAGTTGTGGTTTTCTTGTAGTTACTTCCAGGTCTTCAATTTTATCGTATATATCTTTATTTTTCTTGATCTGTGGCCTTTATTAATCAAAAATCCTTTTTTCTATCTTGAGTGAATTTTCTAATCCAGTTATAGTTTCCACGCCATACAAGATACTGGTCTTACAACTATGCTATAATGCCTTAATTTTCTATTAATAGAAAGGTTATTCTTACCGTAAATATTTTTTGTGTAAAAGTTGTTTCAATTTATGTTTATTTAGTCTTGAACACTAGTTTATATGTTCCGTTTCTACTAATTATTTTTCCAAGATGTTTAAAATGGTCCGCGATCTTATTCTTGACATATTTTGTTTCTATTGTATTTCTGGGGTATCTACTGGCATTCTTTATTATTTATGTCTTTGTAAAGGAAATCTGCAAGCCTGTTTTTGCAACTACTTCTTTCAATCGGTAAATTCGGTTGATGCTTCTTGTTATTATTCTACAAAGATTGCTAAGTAGGCGGCAAAGCTAGACATTCAATCTTGACGTTCTGATTCTTTGTTTCTATTTCTGCACTTGATTCATTATTTACCCAGAAGATTCTCATGAGTTTATCTAAATCCAAGTTGAAAGGTATTGGTGAAAGCTCACCTCGGCTTAGTCCTGCTTTTATTTGGAACGGTTGATTCTCAATTGATATAGAAAAAAACAACTTATTCAGAACAAACTTAGGTGAGACGGGGTAACTAATTCTGTTTTAGAAATTCTACGCAATCAAGATAAACCTTTTCCTTTTGATATTGAGCCAATTTATTTTTGTAATTAATTAAGCATGCTAATCCGATGATTGAATTCCTAAAATATCTAATAAAACTAAAATTCGTTGATAGATTAAGCTTTTATCATAATTTTCGATGACAAAATCCTTTATGGTCATGTAGATTTCAAATTTCAATAAATTAATAGGTATAGTTAGTTTGAAGTAAATTTGAATGTCCGTTGTCACAGATGTAATTGTATTGTTTGGGTTAAATTATTGATAGTGTTTCAGAACCTTATGAGAATAAACAACATTAAATTCCGAAATTTAATCTGGTTTATAGATTTTATTGTAGTAATGTAATATTTGTAAAAGGTATTACTAGTTTTCGACGGGTTAAAGGAAAAGAATGATAGTAGAATTTTGATCAGGGGTTTTAATTCTACTAGACAACAAGAGGCGAGAACGAAACTACGACTTTTTAATCCACTTCTAAATATATGTTGTTTAGAAAGATGTTAGAATTAATTTTATCAAGATACCCCAATAAAAAGAACTGAAAAGATTTTATATCGTTATAGAAAAGAAAAGTGTTCCAGGAATAATTTCTCTTATAGAGTTTATCCTACGGGAAGGAAATGAAGGAAAAAGTATCAGAGTATATAGTAATTTTATTTTTATAAACTTTAATGTGTCTTCTAAATCATTTCATTAGTTAATAAAATAATAATATTGTATATTTTATGAGTAACTAGCAGATAGTTTATTATCACCCGAATAACACCCGTAAAACTCAACGCTGATTAACTAATGAACTGAAAGTAATTGCATTTAAAAAAAAAACAACTAAAAACATAAAATAGATTTTGGAATTATTGTAAAACAGAAAAAACAAAATAAAGATTTGGAAATGGACCTTAAAATGAAAGAAATAATAAGGATATAAAATTCCATCACTTACGAAAACAAACTATTAATAAATATACATAAAAAGGATAAAAATAAGAAGAAAAACATGTAAAATAAGCAAATCATATATTATCTACATGAATCGCGAATAATCAAGCCATGAAGATTAACCCTAAACGTGAAAATTAACAAAAAGTATATTAAAATCTTAACTGAGGCAAGAATTTGAAAAGTTCTTCGATTTCCGTCAATCTCAAGTCTATGCGTCAATTTGTATCTTCGACTCAATTTCGCGTAATAATGTATAAAATGAAGTTAAATAAAACGCATCATTACAAAGTTATTAACGAAAGGATATATTAAAGAGCGACATCAGAAGGCATAAATTATCCACGCTTTAATCAATTGTACCCCAAATGCAAATGAAGAACGAAAAAAACGTCACGGCGATATCTCGTGCAAACAATTTCCAAGATATATAAACATTAATTCTAAAATTAAAAATTAGTAAATTAGAAAATTTACCTAAAAATTGAACATTTTCGTAGAGACTACATTCATTGCTCAAGAATCATATATGGCTTTTAACTCGGTTAAAACTGAAATATATTCACGGTTATTGGATTAAATATATCAGACATTGCTTAAAAAATATTTACCGAGTCGTATTATACCAAAATGTGTCTTGTTGAATGTTGACAAGGGTATAATGTACCGTTAAACAGTAAATATACTGGATTAATGAGGCTGACCAATTGTGAAGGAAAGTCCAACGTAATCAGCCTGTTAAGATCCATTAATGTAAACAACATATCAGGGTTCACCTGGGAAAATGTTTTAAATAAAATTCCTGTTGTACAAGAACTAACTGGCATCGTTTTTTTTTAATACTTAATGACCTAAAGAGTAAGAATGAAGCAGTGTTAGCTTCCGTAGTAGATAAGTACACTGATCGGTTGTAATATATATGTCGTAAGCGAATTAAAAAATCATGCTTATTACAACGCGTCCTGGTCATTGGAAAATTAAGTATAATATATTTGCATTATTGCTTATAATTATAAATATAATCTAGCCAAACTTAACCTACGCTCACTTCACTCGCTAACCTAACTAACAAGCAAAGCAAGCGTAGGTTAATTTTGATTAGATTATATTTATAATTTCCAATTAGCCGGGCAGCGCATTGCAGTAAGCCTCATTTTTCAATTCTCGACGACATATACATTGTAGTTAAAGATTCCGTGTGAAAGATGTAATCCAACCACCGGGCTTTGTCGGCCTCCGTGGCGGGAGTGGTAGCGTCTCGGTCTTTCATCCGGAGGTCCCGAGTTCGAATTCCGGTCAGGCATGTCATTTTCACACGCTACAAATCATTCATCTCATCTTCTGAAGCATGCCTAACGGTGGACTCGGAGGTTATAAAAAAAAAATCTCCGGGCTTACCCACCGAGTTGGTCTGATGATGAATGCGTCTTCGCAAATCAGCTGATCTTGAAGTCGAGAGTTCCAACCTTAAAATCCTTGTAAAGGCAGTTACTTTTATACGGGTTTCAGTACTAGATCGTGGATACCGGTGTTCTTTGGTGGTTTGGTTTCAATTAACTAAACATCTCAAAAATGGTCGACCTGAGACTGAACAAGATTACCCTTCACTTACACTCATACATATCCTCATTCATCCTCTAAAGTAATACCTGATAGTGATTCCAGGAGACTAAACAGAAAAAAACCTCGGGCTTATGGGAATTGTTAACTGAGTATGCATTCTTGTTAACTGGATGAAACGAACACTCAGCCTTTTCCTATTAACAAAAAAAAAAGATAGTGAGTTTTGTATTGGCTTAATACAATAATTTTATGTCATTATTACACAATCAGTCATTGCCAGAGAGAACGCTCACCATTCTCAACTAAAATATTACTGAGTTGCGAGGTTATATCAGAACGGACCATAGTAAAGAAAGTAACATCGCAAAGAAAGTCTTTTAGTATGGGATTCAACTGCCTGAATCCTGTTTTTCTGGGAGAAGAAAACTCATCAAACCATTGTCAAGGATCTAAAACTTATTCATACTCATTTGATGCACACTAAAATATTATTACAAACCGTACGTAACATATCTATAAATTTTACTGTCTAACATTAAGGTATAGTAAACTTTGAAACTACTTTATTCGTTCATTAAAATAAAGACCTAAAAAATGTAAATAATGCGAAACTGAGATTTCTTGGTTTACCATTACGTTTGGTGTTTACGAATGAGAAGGTACTCCATTTCTTTCGTAAACTAGAAAACATTACGAACATTGTTTTAGAAATTGATAATTGAATAATAAACGTTATTTTGAAGTAAAACATTCGACAGCTGCCAACGGATGTCTCTTAAATTGTAAAATATATTAATCAAGATATCACAGAATTTTTAATACATTTAATAATTTTATACATATTAATAACAAATAAGGTTACGCTAAATATACTGAATTGTAGTTTGCCATTCTCCTGTTTCAATGGTCTGAAAACTGCTGTTATGGCACGAACGTTGTTACGGTTGATTCCTCTAGAAATCGTATTATTAAATCCTTTCTTTTTCCTTTTTAGCCTACGGTAACTACCGTTTAGATAATTCTTCAGAGGATGATATGTATGAGTGTAAATAAAGTGTAGTCTTGTACATTCTCAGTTCGACCGTTCCTGAGATGTGTGGTTAATTGAAAACCCAACCACCAAACAATCCACGATCTCGACTTCCAAATCAGCTGATTTGGGAAGACGCGTTAACCACTAGACCAACCCGGTGGGTTATTATTAAATCCAGCCACCTACATCATTTTTTTTTTAAGGCGATCAATACATTTTGTTACTAAACCTAATCATGTGATTTTTTAAAGTCGAATAAGATAAGTTAACCACGCGTTTGCATGTTAAAAAGCATTTTGCACAGTTATTTCAAGGGCGATCAGATGTTCAACTCAGCCGGAATGTATATTGCTTTTATTAAACAACAAAATAACTTAATTATTTTCGTATTAAATATTATAGTAAAATTTTTAAGTAATAATATTCTTAAACACGTCTCAGGAATGGTCGGCCTGAGTTTATTCAAGACTAACATATTTACCGGTTGAATTTTACTAATAAGTCGCTAATGGCTTTAACTGATGAGACTAAAAAAAAAAATTAAAACACTAAAGTAGTTTTAAATTAAAAATAATATACAATTTATATATCAATAAATTTAGAATAAAAAAAATTGTATTTTATCATGAAAAAAAAAAGAAATAAAATTATTTATTAGATGAGTTACATTTAACGTAATATCATGAAAATCAAATACTGTTGTGTCATAAAAGATAAATACGAATAAAAAATATGATTGATTGATCATATGTTTGGTATAAACAGAATATATCAATTGATATGAACAAAATTAATCGACGAAAAATGAAATAATATGGAAGAAAATTTAATAAAAACCTTTCTTCGAAATTAAATTAAATAACTTAATCAATAATAAAGATTCATAATTTGAATTATAAACTATATAAAAAATAAATAAAATAACAGCTTATTAAAAAATGAAGCGCAATAAAAAACAATTATTTTTTTATTGTTAAATTGAACAGTAGAATAAATGAAGAGGTTAATTCACCTTACCGTGGTTAATTTTAAACAATTCGGCAACAAAAAAAAAGATAAAATTACTGTTGTTTTAAATGAGAATAAAGATATTATCGCGTGTTCGCGGCTTGATCAGGATATTGAGAGATTGACAGTTGAAAATGTTTATATAATTACAGTTTATTGGTTTAAAAACACAAGTAAAAAAAAGACAAATCAATAATAATAATGACAGTAGTAATAATAGTAAACGACAATAAAAAAACAAATAAAAACAGTAATCACAAACCCAATAATAATGATGACAACAGCAAACAATAATAATAACAAATGTCAATAATAAACAAATTTTTTATTTTATTGTTCCACTTTTTTTATTTCCCCCCCCCCCCCCTTAAGCTGGATCCACAACTAAGCTTATACACAGCTCCAGGGGGTACCATCGCTTCAAACTACCTCGGTAGGAACTAATGTTCCGCCCCCCCCCCCACAGGTAGCCGGGATTTGGTCTATAATCAATGTCCATGATTCAGATATTAAACAAATATAAATCATAGTTATCACAACCTCAATAATAATAATAATAAACAGTGATTATATACAAAACAATTTAAAGTAACAGTCAGGATTTATTCGCAGGTAGATAAATAATGAAAACCAGAATTCAGTCCCATTGACAAAAGACATAGCATGACCGCTAGTGTTAACACTTTTAATCACTAGTCTTGTATTAACAACAATAGTACAGTAGATAAGACAAGTATAGAGTTCTTTCACGTAGGTACCTTTGCTACCCACAAATAAAACTACCCTGACAATTTACGAATGAAATTTAGTATATTATCTCTTTCAATTATAGTCAAACAGTAACACACCGAACCATTTCTTGTTTTCATGTACTTTCTACACTAGAATTACTTGTGACGTCACCTTAATTCCGTCGAATTTAATTCACTAGAAATTAGCTCCTTTGGTGAGTTCCTCGCAGAACACTCTCGCTGACTGACGTCTTGCAGAACTCTCCTCACAAACTCACATCATAACGTCTCACTTAGACTGATTTTGCAGAACTCTCCTCACAAACTCACATCATAACGTCTCGTTTAGACCGATTCGCAGAACTCATTTCATCTGGTCTTCCCTGGAGTATATATACTCCAATCTTCTTTACCTGCCGGATCAGACCCCAGTTGAGCGTGAGAACGGTCGACCACCCGCACATTTTCCCATGAAATACCAAACCTTGATCCGGTAACTCTTGTCACGGAGCGACATCTGTTTAGGTGTGTCAGTGGGCAGTATTACAAAAGACGATGGTTAAGCGGACCTATTACCTTTACTAAAAGGTTTTCCTCTTTCTGGATTCCTCCCGTTGCTCTATTTTCTACTACTTTATTCTTAATCGGTAAGAATCCGCTATTCAGATTCGTTAGACTAGTCTTCTTAAAATACTACGTAATAAATGTAAATCATTATTAATATTGTTTATAAAATTACCTACAGTAAATTTATAGTTATTTATAATTTTTTACAAAATTAAGAACTGGAAAGAATTTATTATTTGAAATTATAATCAGAAATAACAAAAGAAAAAGCTGTCAAAGTATTCCATGACCTTCCCTGCTATTACTATTAGAAATTAAAAGAGAGCCAAATAACAAAAAAATAGAATATATATATTTTTTAGAGGTGGGAAATAAATTTTAAGAAAACATTTTTCTAAAAATATCCATATATAGGTTAAGCTTAACAAATCTGCTTAAATAAAATTTTCTCTAAATCTAAAACCCCTTTTCATAAAAGCTAAAATAAGAAAAAGAACATTTTCAAATAACTTTTTTACATTTTGGTTCCAGGGTCTAAAATTAAAAACAAAATTGTAGATATTTATTGATATTTCTATATATGAAGTATGAACTTTTGAATAGTAATTAAACCGAAGATAAATAGAGCAAAAAAAAAAAAATATATATATATATATATATTTCAATTTTAAGAAGTGGGGGTTGATTTATAAAAAAAAATAGGATTATTTATAATGGATTTTAAATAGCAAATCTGTTTCAGTTTTCTCTAAAACGCCTCTGAAGAAAATCGATGTCTCCTTGAACGAATTTAAAAAAAAAACATACCCAATACCCACATATATAGAAATATTTGGACCAAATTTGAACAAAATCGGTTTGGCAATCCTCAGATATAAAGTCAAAAGTAGTGCGACACGTTACATACTTATCTACGTACACACGAATTCATTTGGTTTTTTGGTCTAGATGAACTAGCTGGACCCTAAAAAGTAAACATTTTCAAAAAGCCCGATACCCCATTTTTACAATGATTACCTTACTTCATATTCGCCGGGAAAGTAAAAGAAATTATCTCTAAATTATAAAACTTTGAAGGCCTCCGTGGCGAGAGCGGTAGCGTCTCGGCTTTTCATCCAGAGGTCCCGTCAAACATGGCATTTTTACACACGCAACAAATCATTCATCTCATCCTCTGAAGCAATACCTAACAATGGTCCCGGAGGGTAAAAAAAAAATGAGATTGATTTAAAAGCTTATTACGTGTATAAAAACCCAAATAAAATTTCCTAAGATCAATTTATTGCTATCAATTTTATAGCATGTGAAAAATGTCAAACGGATTGGAACCCGGAACTTTCTAAATGAAAATCTTGTATTAATATTTTTCAATGGAATATTCAACAGTAAAGATTTATTCTATGATTTTATGTTGTTTCAAAAATCAGACAAAAAAAACCCATTTAATTTTTCAAGATAACCTTTTTTACTTTTCAACGTAGTCGCCTTTTAACTTTTCATCCAAAGCTGCTCCAGTTTGTTGATCCCTTCCAAATAATAGGATTGTTCCAAATCTGCAAATCAGGCATTTGTTACTGGAGTCACCTATTCGTTTGAATAAATTTTCCTATCTACCAGTCATTTTTTCATGTTGCGGAACAAATAATAATCCGAAGGACCCAAATCTGGAGAATAGTGAGCATGCGAAACGAGTTTAAACACCCTAACTGTATCAATTTTGTGTCAACAACTTCAGAGAAGTGAGCAGGTGTAGGATTTTTTTTGTGGACTAATCAATCACCTGCTCAATTTTAAAACGATCTAAAAACGTTGCGTAGTATTTTTCTGTAATCGTTGTTCGTTTTTCTAAATATTCGATGGGGATTATTTCTTGCGACTGTCCCAAAATACAATTACCATAATCTTCCCGGCCGAAGGAACAGTCTTCATCTTCTTTGACGCAGACTTCTAGCCGGCAACCCAACGTTTTGATTGTTCCTTGGTTTCAGACGTGTACAGGGGTTTATTTATGTTTTGCCTACAGTGATCAACGACGCTTAAAATCCTGCGGATTTCGTTGAAACAGCTGCAAACCGCTCCCAAAAGACTTCACATGATTTAATTTTTTGTCAACTGTGAGCAATCGCGGCACCTATCTTGCGGACAGCTTTTGCAAGTACAAGTGTTGATGCAAAATAATATGCAACCGTTAATTCGAGATGCCTACAGCGCTAGCAGTTTCACTCATCTTCATTCTTCTATTATTTAACACCATATCATGAATTTTATCAATAATTTCTGGAGTAATAACCTCAACAGGGCGTCCAGAAGGTTTGGCGTCAATGTGCTCATATAGCCATTTCAAAAATTTTGAAACCGCTTATAAACTATGCTAATCGAACGTGCAGATTCACCATAATATTCATCAATCCATACACATACTATAATATTATTATACACGTACAATTAAGACGTAAATGGCTAATTAAAAATCTTTTCAGAAAAATGTTTGTAAGCGTAAATGCATGTCAACAAAAGTTCATTATAATAGATATTATTGTAATGTAAACAATGACAAAATACCAGAAAAGTAGACAGTACGCATATTTAAAAGCGGAAATGAAATAAAGACAAGAAGTATGTTATAAGGATAAGGACTGAATAAGACAAGAAGCAGAGGGTAGCATATATATATATATATATATAAAATAATATGAGTAACGTGAAGGGAAACTGCAAAATAATCTAACAAAACTAACCGACATAACAAACTGACTCGCAGTACAACGCAATAAAGTATAATCGTAGAATACAGAAACAGGAACACTTTAATGTTAAGAACTTAGAACTGCTTCTTAACAGCAACTCATCACTTCACAACACAACTCATCAAAACATATAATCTTCATTTTCATCATTATAATATTAACGTAGAAAAGTTTAAATGTCACAAAACATTGAACAAATAAATTCATCAGCTGCATATTACTTGACATGTTTAAGAACGTTTAATTTATTTTCTCTGCTGTAACTAATAAACAATTATTAGAATACTACAATAATATGCAAATGATTAATCTAACGAAATGTACTGGAAAATTTATATATATGTTTTCATATATATACAGCATGTATCACGAAGTTCTCCCGGGACTTTCATAACCTACTCTGCTCGTGAAAATAATGGAAAAAAAAAAACATAAATATTTGCCCTAAAAAGCTTCTTTTGTGAGTGAAGAATTTCGTTTAGATTTCAGCTACCCCTGTGAAATGAGGACGTACTGAAATTTTTAGGACGTTAATTCAGAGGCAGAATTAATGATTTCTTATGGTTTTTGATCTGAAATTCGAATAAAATAAGCCCCCAGAATCTTATCTCCAGTAGTTTTTGAAAAATCTGGGGTAAAAACCCCTATTTTTTATGTTCGATGTACAATAACTTTGTTAAATTGGTAATAAATAAGTACATAAAACTTGTAAACGAAACTTGAACAAAATTTAATACCGAACAAAATATTTTAAGATAAGTTGAATAAAAGAAAGAAAAGTTAGAAAAAATCGATTTTTATTTAGAAACGATTCGTTACTACATTTTTCAGAAAAGTTCTTCTTACTTAATGTAAACAAAAAACAAATGTTTTTTCGGCGATTTGAAAAATTTGTAAAAAAATGTACTGTTAAAAAATAAAAAAAAATACTAGTAATTACACAATTGTAAAATAAATATACATAAAAATGACTAAGGTAATTTTTTTATTAATGACAGAAATAAAATAAATTATTTCAAAAATATTATTTTAAAGTCGGCAACAAAATAACAACAGCTGATCAACAATGCGAATACTGCCTTAGTGTTTAAACCATTTCTCAGATTTGTTCAGATTTCTCAAAAACTACTACGTATATGGTTTTGGGACCTTTTTTATTTGTTTTTTTCAGATCAAATATATAAGAAAACACTGATTCCTTATTTAACGTCCTAAAAATTTCAGTATGACCTCGTTTCACCGAGGTGGCTGAAATCCTAACGAAATCTTTCATAACCGTAAGTCGCAAACGAAGCATTTTAGGACATATGTTTATATGAACTTTTTCAATTATTTTCACTAGTAAAACAGATTATAAAAGTCTCGGCAGACTTTGTGATACACTCTGTATAATAGTAAAGTAATAAATTTATAAACTTTGATGTATTCACAATATGTGTAATAAATCTTACACGCTTAACTTTAACAAGGATATTTAACTAAAACAATAAATCTGAAATGTAATAATGTAATGGAAGGAAAATTAATTATTTTCTGTTTAGTGATTTATTGAACATATAAATAATATAGATTACTAATATACACGAGAAGAAAAGGGGGAAAAAGTATACCAAAAAAGTAATCGTGATGTAAAAATCTTTGATATTGTTAGGTTAAATGGTAAAAAAAGTTTCAAAAATAAACCGGTCTAAATGTATGAGGTACAATTCACAACTGAACAACAAATTTTCAAAATATTAAGATTCTTAAACTATATTACAATTTGAAAAATTAAATTTAAATGCCAGTGTTACCGATATAATTTGGGCAAATTATACTGTGTTACAATTACTAGGATTGACAAAGTAAATGATCAAACATTGATCTAAATGTTTTATAAAAAATCCGACTATCAAAGACTACTTAAAAGAAAATTAAGTGTAACATTTAAGTTTGTACGTACACCAAACAAAAGAATCTTTCTTTTGTTTGAGTAAAATTTTGAAATACACTACCAATGGTAACTGTATCTCCACATCCTCTTGACCAATTGTAATCAAAATTAAATGAAGTCAATAAATTGTATTAAGAAGTCATCATACAAAAAAAATCATAGAAAATTAGGCACATTATTTCACCATGACTGAAATTGAAGAAACACGTTACTAAAGTGGTATAATAATATAATGGAATCATTTAATTGATTTAAGAATGTGGCTTTGAATCTAGAAAGGACAATAATGAAAAAAAAGGTTTTATGTTTTCATACATTTATGAGGATTTGATTAAGTTCAAATATCATTAGAAATTATTTTTGTTTCTAAGTGATATTAAATAATGTGAAAAAATTAACCTTCCTTAATAGTAGAATTCTTTGCTATAGAGCCCATAAGGTTTTCTTGACTCGATTGTGAACAAACTTAAATGAAATCAATACCATATATACTGAAATTATTGTAGTAAGTGCTGTTCTTTGGTGGTTGGAGGTTCAATTAACCAAACATCTCAGGAATGGTCAGCCTGAATCTTACAAGACTATACCTCATTTACATGTCATATATATCACTAGGTTACAGTGGTGGGGGGGAGTTGCTTATTGTTCACTAGTTGAACAGATTGCAATGTACACATCACGAATTAAAAAAATAAATAATTTACATTGAACTATCCAGTTTATCAAGAAGAAACCAGACAAGAAATATATATAACATGAATGTACATACAAAAATTATAAACTTATTAGCATAAATTTTAAAACTATATTTTTTTGTTACAGGCAGGGGTCATAAAACAGGCCGGCCTCCATGGTGCAAGTGGTAGTGTCTCAGCCTTTCATCCGGAGGTCCAGGGTTTGAATCCCGGTCGGACATGGCATTTTAACACGCTTCTTGTCATTATTTTCATCCTCTGAAGCAATACTTGATGATGGTCTTGGAGGTTAAAAAAAAGCGTTCATGAAACATCAAAATCAAAAACCCTGACGTGCAAAATCTGACCCGATTAGCATACTTTCTCTCATATAGTATATTATGCAGTTATAAGGCATAATTATATAACCGGGAAATAAAAGGACATCCATTTTCTTTTAACATCGGTACCAGAAAAAAATAAACTGTATTAAAAACTATAGTTTTGTCAAAAATTTATAAAGAAATTTATAAACAGAATAAAGTGTTATTATTAATATAAAGGTTAATGGATTTATAGTAACATCAATTAATTGAGTGGTGTTGACTAAATTGTTATGTATTAGAAGAGATAAAAAATTTGTACAGAATTATAAATTTTAATCATAGACTCATATTAATATTTTTCATCATAACTCTGCTGTTA